>NC_071340.1:22602500-22904166 GCF_027744825.2 Synchiropus splendidus | reverse complement strand
CTCGCGCCCAAAAGAGCTGGAGGAGGTCTTCTGGGAAAACACAAGGCTGTTTGCTCCAGCCCCCACAACCTGACCCTCGGCCAAACAGTGGGAAATGAGTGGCTGAATGGAATATTATTTTGGAGAGACAGTTTTACAGCAGATGTGGGCAAAGTATATGCACGACCCTCATGAGATCAGAGCAAAATTGCAATTACAGTTTCATGCTAAATAATTGATTTATTTATTTACTTTAACATAAGATGAGACTGTCTTCATTCTTCCCAATGGGGAAATTGCTGTTTTCATTTTGTCTTCTAAACTAACAAATTATTTCAGTAAATAATGTTCATTTTAACATTTTTTTATGCCTCCGATGTTATAATATTTAAATGTTCCAGCTTGTATCTCTTCTGTCCCTCCTCACATTAGCCACAGTACATAATGTGACCCTTAAGGAAATTGAACTGCGCACCCTCGTTTTATAGGCTGGTTAATAAAAAAGGGAAAAGCCACTTTTGCCGTACAGATTGGGGAAAAAAACAGCCTGTTTGAGCCTCTTATAAAAATAAAAAATGTTTGTTTCAAGTAAGAAAATGCAGTGCACCGGAGTCATCTCCAAATATTAAAAAGTAATACTCAAAATCATTAAAAATATTAAGAAATGGAGAGACATATATTCAACAAACTGACCCATATTATGATGTGAACGGAAAAGCGGCTGCCTTCTCATCGTAATGAGACACAGCTCTTTTCTGCGGCTTCAATGACCAGAGAAAGTCTGCCAACACTGGGCGGAAAAGAGAAAAATAAGGCATCACGAACAGCATTGCCAAGAGCTTTCATTAAATTGCCTTTTGAAAACAAATATCTGACAAAGCTGAGCACTGGTTAGAGTTTGTTCTTGTCCATAAAAAGCATCTTCAAAACAATTCTGGCCTTCAGGAGCCCGGTTTATGACAGGCACGCTCTCCACTCCTTCCATTACTGCCTCGCCAAGACGCATCCTCCCGGTGTATCATTCTGAGCCCAGACAAGCGTCATTGTACACTGCGCGTCCTGGAATGTAGCCATTGTGGGTTGCTGAGTGTATTCTCATTCCATTTCCACTAATAGGAAATCTCCAGGGCAGAGAGAAGCGACCACAATCCCAGATATCTCCTGAGGGACAGCAGCCGGGCGACAAGGTCGAGCCTCGTGTTAATTGAAACCCTTGCACGTTTTATTAAGGCGAGGAGAGTGAAAGCATGAGTCAGAAGAGGAGGGGCGACCTGGCGAAGTGAAGGAGGTTGGTATCTGCGGCTGTGTGAGCGTTGTGATATCACGTGCCCCAGCTCGACTCCGGGCTGCACCATATGTCTGAAGGAGTGTAGACAACCTTCAATGAGACACTGACCTACGTGATCCTGCACTTGCTCTCTGGGGAGAGTCGTGTCACTGAGCCAACCACGCCGTGTTTGCTATCACGGTAATTAAATGCAAGTTATTGGTCACGGGTCAGCGGACGCCTGCGGGCACAAGGAGGACGACGGATTGGAACATGACGGACATGCTGTCAAAGTCCAGGTTAACTAATCAGCTGAGGTTAAAAAACATTGTGATCAAAAACAGAGATGCGAGATATTATTGGCGCATTACGAAAAATTGTGTGCTGACGGGGTCGAGCTTGTGTCGAGGCCTGGGGGGCAAGCATGTCACTGAATATGGCCCACAAGAACATGAAAAGAATTGTAATTTAAAGCCCACATGGACCTCGAAAGAGACGTCAAACAATTCAATTTTGTGACCTTGTAAGGTGACAACCTCCGTCAGCCAGGCCTGTCTTCCTCTTCAGTGTTCACAGGCTGTTTTCCAACTGATCACAAATTTACTTCAACATGTCCAGCAGGACAAACAAGCATGTACAGTAGAAGGAAGAGGATTTCTTAAAAGACGGGTACAACTCATTTTTTGAGACTTCAATTCATTGTTCCAATGGGGTCAGGGCTGGGTGACAAACTTCATGATACATGATAGTTGATATTATTATGATGACAATAGGAAACTGATCACTATTCTTACTCAATCCTCAATGTTTCCTGTCGCACACACGAGATATGAGGAGGTCAGAAGTCTAAAAGGAAACCAATTATCTCCCACCAGCTTCATTGTTCACATTAAGAGGAACTTCGCCCACAGAGGAACTTTGATTCAGTTTGTAACCTTCCAGGATGTGGCACGTTGAAGGAGAGTCCATTAGTGATTTCCTCCACTTTGTCTTCTGCAGCTCTTCCAATGGACATGTTTCAAGCCTTTTGCTGTACAAGACACCGGGCGCAACACAAATGGTTTCACTGCGACAGCATCTAACAAGCTGCATGGTTTGTTTACACAGCGCTAGCATGCTCATTTCGGCAAGAAGTGGCATAAACATGGCTAATATAGAAGAGCAAGGGAAGTACAGGAGGCTCCAGTCCGCTCGTCGACCATGATTTATATTTGTTTCCTTCCAAGCCAGGGCTCATTCAAACAACAGTCTCTCAATATATACTGAGATTTCTATCGACCTATGCATGAAACGTCTATCAGCCATACTCATACATTTTCCAATAACACCTCTTTTTATTCACTTAAACCTGGTATTACAATGTTTTTTTTCCTTTGATGCAGATATCAAGTAAATGCAATGCATACTTGTGTACTGTATTGAGTATCCTGCTGCAATGGTCCGGTTTTCTTGTTGAGAAGTTGACATGTGACATAATGTGAGGCGATTTTGCAAAAACTACTGACCTGTCAATGCAAATGATAGAGAGGGATGGAGTGGGCGGGGTCATGTTGTTTGTCTTTTTGTTTGGTATGTGGATTAAAAAAATGGATCTGTACTATGGGAGAAAAATCTAGATCAATAAAAAATGTTCGTCTAAAAAGTGTTGTAATGGTCATGTAGTCTGGTATTCTCGCGCAGAAAAGTAGGGATAGTGATATTAGATAAAAAATATACTTAAGAATGTGAGCAGCATTTTCATGTAACTCAGCAATTGAATGAAGCACGAAGCCAACGGTCAAAAAGACTGGCAGTATCACAAAAATGACAAAAAACACATATACACATATATTTAGACACAGCTACACACAACCACTGTTCTGGAAAAGAGGATATAAGGCGCAGATATCACAGTAACTGGTCTTCACTCTGTTCCGTTTCAATCCCTGAAGAATTATCGACTGAATTGTATGCAATGTAACAAACATGAAACCATGCAATATAATAGTTATAGTTATACAAATGCCGTATAACTAGTCATGTAAGAATACATACGGCATTAGCAGAGATTGAAATATGCCCAGTTCCAGGTATGTGGTCCAACAGAATGTAGCTTTGTTAATTACATAATCTCTCAAGTAATGTCACGGTAATTAAACACTAGTGGAGTCCAAGAAAGCTCCTCAAAAGAACAACTAAGAACAATCCCCTCTGAGCCAGCAGCAGTTCTCTCCATCATCCGTGTATGCATAAGAAAGACCTGAAGGAAATGTAGATTTGGTTTAAAAAAAAGTTTGTTTTTTTCTCCAATGGCTGAACTGTACTGAGAGATCCACTGCAGCTGTCCCCTCCGTCCACTGCCGACCTCCTGTAGGTGAATGCAGGCACATTTCTCATCCGACTGAGTCATCTCTGAGAGACAGGAGCACTTAAGTGGCCTCCTCACTTCAGAACACTTCACCTAAAGACAGACTACTAGACAGCTTGAAGGCTACTGTTCCGTAAGTAATACACTATACGGTCCTCTCAGAGCACCCAAACAACAGTCCAGCTTGTAAACAATGCACCAGGGGAATAGAAAAAGCACTGTTCCACCCCGTCTCTCTTCTGGAGTAATGTTGCTCCGCAAATCAAGCGCCTCGCTCCGCGGTTGCCAACAAAGGCCGTCGGCGGTGGTCGTAAATGCTCGCAGACAGCACCATAACAAAAAGAGCGTTCGCTTCTGTCTGCAGCTTGACTTTAAATCTCGACTCTGTGACTGCTGGTGTGTCTCGGTCAAGGCTAGTTCCCCGCTGGAGTCTCCTGACCTTGACAGGCCGGTGATGAAAAGCTGCCGAGAACCACCTGGAGTGTAAATGCGCTGCTTTCAGGTGGACTGTTGATACATAGCAATCTCTGATCAGTGTAAGTGGCAAACAATGAAGTCAACAGCCGCTTCCTTTATTTCAAAGCCCTCCACACCAAGCCCTCAATCTTGGTGGCACACGGACAAAAAAAGGGCATTCATAGCAGGACTCAAAATTGATCATTACTCCTTCTATTCAAGTGCTGCTGCTGCTGCTTTGTGACTTGCACATGACTTGGCAGGCGTGGGACGGTTGGCTCTGCGATCAGGGTCCGATTCACATGACTGCTGTCCCGCAAAGGAGGAAGGCTGCAGACCGGCTCTTGTGACTTGTGGGCTGCTGCTTTTACCACAAATGGATGATGAAAACAGATTTCTAGACATCTTAACACGTCCCCAGTGACTCAGAACACAGAGGCAACATTGCTCAGATGGAGTCACCGGCCTGTGGCTGAGAGGTTGCAAGTTCGATTCCAGCAGCAACTAACTACTACTTTGCTGGTCGACTCGTCATCAACTACCTCAGGGATTAATTGACAAGTCAGCATGTGATGTGTACGGGTTGACAAAAAAAAAAAACAGAGTGAATAATGCAGTAAACACGACTAAAAAAGCGCATGACTGCATACTCAATAGTATAAGAGGGGTATTGTGGTCACTGAAACATACGATTGTGAATATGGTTCTCGAAATGTTTCCATATTTTATTATACTATATTTTATTTTTAATATATTTTATATATTTGTGTTTTACTGAACTGGTGACAATGAATACTTTTTAATCATGAGAAGCAAATCTCTTTCCAATCTGCAGCCATCCTCACGCGGTCCGTCTCTTCATATGTTTGGCCAGAGTGCGCGACTTGAGTTACACAAGCAACGGACTTTAGTCATTATGAGGTTTCCTGGATTTTTACCTAAAAAACAAGCCAATAACCACCATGGCAAGTCCACGTACATGGTGCGGGTTCCGCTTGTTTCGATGTTTTCACTTTGTTTCAATACATTTCATCAAACAAGGTCATCTTTCTGATGGAGAAAGTTTTGGATTAGCGATTGTATCGGAGCCTCAGTCAATGCTTCTCGAACTGCGAGATTATGCTCACTCGGAAATCCACATCAAAGACAGTTATGACGTCACGACTAGTCAACACATGAAGCCGCCAGCGACTAATTTAATAGTCGATTATAGTCTATGTTGACCACTCCTTGCAGTCTTACATAGAACCGATGCTAGCGCTGACTTTGGAGCCACAAGTCCACACGTAAACTTGAATTGAACAGCCAGTTTTAAAATCCTGAACACCCTTTCTCTGTATCGTCAGCATCAAAGCGGCAGCGTGGCACAGAGCAAGACGTGGGCCGGCGGGCAGGCGGCTCCATCAGATGACTCGAGAAAGAAAACCAAGACATCCGCTTTGTTGCCCGCGTTTGATATCAACTTCTCTCTTTAATTCCCCAAATAATTGCAGTCCTCTTCATTGAGCAGCGTGCTGCTGTGTCGCCACAGGAGGTGGGAAATGACTTGGAAGCCGCTCCTTTTAATTATCCTTCCAATGCTTCCTGCGCTCAGCAGATGTTGGGCTGCAGGGCAGACAGTGGAGCAGCCGCTCACAGATCACCGCTTGGCTGGCGATTTTGCTCCAAGTTTCTGAAATTTGACATCATTTACTATGATGTATTGTCTTAATTGTCAGTTAAAATGCATTCAACTGCCAATTTATTTTAAGAGGACATAAACAAGAGCAAACTCACTTTTTTTTTTTTTTACACTTTAGTGTTTCAAATCCTTGTTTTGACCATTCTATCACATCACTGCTTCACCTTTACAATTATTATTATTATTATTACTATAATACAATGTATATTATTGAATAAAACAGAACGGTGGGTGTGAAATAGATATGGCACAGTATGGTGGACAATGTACTCTTCATCATATTTTATTCACCTGTATGATACCTATGATGTTCATCCAAGGGCATATATTTTTAAAAAGCCTGTTTAAACTAAGAGTTTTTTTCAAATTATTGAAACATGAACTAGCTTCTCCGTGGTTGTTTCTATAAAAACCATATTGAAGTTGTGGAAGCAGATAATTTGTTTTGCTCGGATAAATATATCATGAAACCCAAACCCAAAAACATCCATAAAAGACTATAACACGGCATCAATCCTCAGGAGCAAAATCCGCCAGGTTGAAATCAATGCTCCACCACTTGATGTAAACATGATACATGTTTAAAAAAGTGGAAATGAATTATAGATCACCGTTCATGAATAATTTTTCTCCTCATGCAGTTTTCTTTTTCCATCTCAACAGACCATTTCCACCTCCTTGTCAGCTTCACACATTTACTTCGACATATCAAACCACTTTGTTTGTGTTACATCAGAGCACCTGACAGAGACGCTTAAGTTGGGCAAGTACAGTCGTTGAGAGGAAAGCAACTTCCGAAGCTTTTAGGATTTCCAACAGAGAAGTTTGAGCCCTTAGTACTCCAAAACCTACATGAATCTATTCAAACACAAGACACGTAACAGTTTATTTTCAATATATTAGCCTTGAAATTGTGATTTCCAAACATGAATAGAACTTCTGATTGAGGATCAGAAATAGAGAAGGACATATTATCAGCTCTGAACTAAATGAAAATGCTGCAGGTAAACAGAATGAAATAACCCGATTCAGCTGGTTCAGAATAGGGCTGCAGCTAATTCTTTTGATAGTCAGCTAGTCGGCATATGTTGTATAGGGGTTGACGAATACTTGAAGTTGTGTTGTAAATAAATTGAAAGCAAACATGAACAAAAAGGCATGTAAATTATGCAAAGACTAAGATACATTTAAACTTGACTGTTGAAAATAATTGAAAGACACATATCCCTTGTGAAATGGTCGCATACCTTTGTCACGATGGTCGCATATCCTTCACCATTTCTCTCCTTATTGTGTATTGCGCTAAGACATGGGTGAGGAAACCGGCCCTCAAGGGCCAACCAGATTGGTTAAACATGCCTTAAGAGTACGATGAAATTTTGCTTGGAATTGAGAGGGACGGTTTATGTTGCAAAAAGAAATCTATTAAACAAAATTCAGATATGAAAAACTCGAACAAGGTTCTGCTGGGAGGAAAGGTACGGATAACAGTTCATTTACAAATGGATCATCTACACATAGGGATTCTTACACCCGGCTTCACAGCACTGCATACGTCAGAGCAGTTTGATTCAGATTACAGGCTTGCTGTATGAGCACGCAAATCTGAAACGGACAGAATCTTTTCGCATGATATAGGCAGAGAAGATTTCATCTCTGAGCACAATACCTTCATTCACAGCTAACATAACACTAGCATAGTTGTTGGCACTGAGCGTTGATCTTAAATTGTGTGTTCCAAATGTGATGTTGTTGGAGTTTAAGAGGAGAGAGAGGATTGCTGCGACTAAAGAGGATGTGCCAGATACGTTCCGGCAGCAACGCTGCGGCAACACGTGATGGGAAATGCCAAAACACAAAGGAGAAGAATGTGATCATGCTACCTGAGGAAAAGCATAGAGAAAAAAAATACAACCCATCCTTGATGTACTGAGCAACACAGCATAATTTGTTCTCTCTTTTTTGTCAGAAGTTGGTGTTGCTCAGTCTGTGCACATTCTTTTAATCAGACATCTGAATACAACCATCATATTCATGTCTCTAGAACATTCACTGAAGTCAGACTGCAAAGCGAAACCCTTTGTAGAGCACATTGGCAAACAAAGACAACATGATCTCAACACTGTTTCCATTTCCCAAACTACCAAAAGCCACTCACAATGCCCTGACGGGATATTCTCAAAACAGCTGCTCAGATTTAACAAGACCTAACTTCATAATCCGAAAGAAGTTATTATGATCCAGCAGCTTGGATATTCTCCCCAAATATATGTTTTCATTTCCATTCAGGCTGACTACACTTGGCTCACGGCTGGATGTATAAAGAGCTAATCCACTCGTGGGATCAACGCAGAACAGAACCAGCATGAGTGCACACTTGTTATCTGTTCCACACTCAGCTGCCAAAAAAGGCTCCTCTTACCAACATCAGCGCTGACGTGCTCCCTGTGCTTTTGGGACGTTGCTCAGCTAGAGAAAATATTCACTCAAGAGACGCACTGCTGGCAGCTGCCGTTACCAAGGGTAGATACAAAACTGTCAAGGACATGGGCAACACTGGCGCAATAGAATATTTGGAATACTGGTTGATCACATGACTAGATTCAGTATCAATCAAGCGTGAGACTAGGCCTATGTGATAAATCAATTTTCTCGATTAATTCTAGTTTTTGTTGCCGGACGATTTAAAAAATGTACACATATATTTAATGTTTAGGCCATATGCCTACAGGCGATAGTGAGATACTTCCTGAATATCAATGCTCAAGGAGGCTTCCCATAGGTTTTTCTCAAATTATTGTGATACAAAAAATTCTTATTTTATTCACATCCAATATCAGCAATGAAACCGAGACGCTACTACACAAAAGACGTAGTTGAGTGTGTGTGGGGGCATTATCTGGTGAATCGACAAAGGTAAGAAGCATTGCATTACGTCAGAAAATACAATTTTAAGGCCCCTGTTTGTATGATATTGACAACAAGCACTATTCAAACTTGGAGGGAAAATAACAGTGAAGAACTGAGAACAAAGATGCTTCTTTTTGGCTCTTTTCAGTCGAGTCTTTATTCAGAATATACAGAGTATATTCAGAAATACTGACTCTATGCTATTCAAAGAGATTACAGAACGGTATGATAGCCGCATGTTGTGAATGTCATCAGAGGAAGACCTAAATAGCTCCGTTGACCCTGGTCCACTGCAATGAGCGGTTGATGATGAATGCAAACTCAAGGACCAGGGGACAAATATATTCCACCAAGTCATTTTCCGTGGCCCACAAGACTTCAAATATGCATAGTTGGTTCAGAATTCAATTCCACATCAATTGCTGTAAAAGGCATGCCAACATGTTGGGATAGCCAATGATTTTGTTGGGCCCACGACTTTAACTTCAATGCCTAGTTCGACCCAGGGTAGTTGGGTAAAGTAAAAATTACAAGACATTATAGTCAAGCTAACAGTTAACGTTTGTTTCGCCACACAAACAAACAAAAGCTTTCTAGCCTGCACAAGGATCACAAAATCAAGAAGCTAGTTCAGTGTTGGATCTCCGTCATAATGTGTAATGTGACATAAAAGTCTAACCCATTATGATTTTGAGTGAATCACGTTTCGTCTTTCACATCTGTCAGATAGAAAGATGGTGGTAGGGCATCTGGGTTTCATTGTGGCCGCCCTTGTGCAGTCCGTCTCTTCGTATGTCTGGCCGGAATATGTGACTTTAGTTCCGCAAGCAACAGACTTCAGTCATTATGAGGTTCCTTTCTGGATTTTTCCGCTAGTAACACGCCGAAAACCCAAGTCCACCTCCATGATGCGTTACATATTATTTGCTTGTTTTCAATGTTTCTATTTTGTTTTTTTGATCACGTGAGATTTTATCTTTGAATAGAGCCAGTTTTTCAGAAGGCATGGCGGGTTCTGATCTAAACCACGATCGTTTACACGTAGCGTAAACCCTGGGATTAAAGTTAAGCCATGTGGTGACACGACCTTCGCTTTACACATTTATAAAGCACCTCTTGAGATCACTTCACTCGCATATCCATCAACATGCAACGCAGCCGACAGTTGTGTCAACATTGGATATAAAAATCTACTTGGCCATGGCATTGGTATTTGATGCCTTGCAAGTGAGAATGTGTTGATTTAACAACTATTTTCTAACAAGACAGTTAAATGTGTGATGGCAGCCGATGTTCTGGATTCCCTTCTGCTTTATAATTAGAAGCAGGCGGAAGCAGAATGTGGGTTAGTGTTTCTATCAGCATGAATCCTGAGCGGAGACTTCAAGACTGACGGCAGAAGCTGATGAGCTTTTCAGCCTATTTTCAAAGCCTAAAAAAAGAATATCAGATCAGACAATGTGATTGATTCAGAGAGCCGAGTCACAGTGACAAATTGCGACAGGAGTTACATCCACCCTGCTGCGCGTACACAACGCAAGCTAACAATCTGAAGGCGTCTCCAGAGGCATCGGGCTCAGATTAATATGAGAACAAACATGGCCCTGAGTGCACCAGCTTCAGATGTAGGACTGCAGCCCTTCCACAGAGCAGAACAGTCAGAGCCTCATTTGAACTCAAACAGAAGACAGGACCTGTTAATGTGCTGGCGGAGATAAACGGCTGCTTTAAGTGCTGTAATTGCTCTATAAAGATGTAGCACTGTACAATAATTAATCCCAATCCTCTCGATTTTTCATGCATTCCAATGAATATGTTAAGAGCTTGTCTCAATTTGCTTGAAATGATAATGACACAGGGTGGGAAAGGTGCTACATGTGTTGACAAGCATGTGTGTGGGTTTTTGTGTGCGCATATGCTTGTGCAAACATCTGTGGAGTCAGTCAGCCAGGCAGCAGTTGTTCCCCGGAGCAGCAGACAGGTTAGGAAGCACCGTGTAGGTAAATCAGACCATTACTAACACAGAGGAAACCAGGAGGAAAAGTCCCGGGGGGCGGAACGCAATTCACGCGTGGCCTGTCTGCCGGAGCATTCATCTGCAGTTGAATAAAGCCACACGCCGACATATTCCGAGAGCCAAGCCAACCCCGACACTCGTTTCAGAATGAAAATCAGGATAGCTTTATTGCCAATGTCGGTAAAATAGTCCCATAGACGAGGAATGTGTTTTGGTGCAATCGTGCGACATTGCTTGTAAATGGCCAAAAAGGAAAAAAAAAGAAAGAAAATATGACTAAAACTACAAGTGCAGTTGAAAAGTATTGAAGTAAGTACTAAGTAAGTAGTGAGTATTTCCATATATTTAACCGAAATACAAGTAATTCACTAAGAATAAAATAATGCAGACAATGCAGGGGTGAATCTGTGGCAAGGACAGCTGATCAGGGGAGAGCAGCAGTCAAGTGTCCCCAACAATTACCTTGACTTAGCGGTCATTTTTTGTGAGCTGTCTGAAGGTGTTGTTAACTTATGTCATGTGACGGTGATTGAAATACAGTGGAACCTCGGTTTTCAAACATCCCAGACTTCAAATAAATCAGAGTTCGAACGAAAATTTTGAGATTTTTTTTTCTTCTGATTTCGAACGAAAAAAGCCGGAAAAAACATATAGTGTGCGGACCGATCAGCTAATCCACAACGAGCTTTGTTATTGTGTATAACGCAGCCTCTGTATGCAGACGTGTCCCGTTAGCTACATTTACTGACTGTTTTTTCTTCATATTGAGGTGTAAAACCTTTCCTGTCTCCACACTGGACCGTGGTAGAGTGTCACAGGGGAGGTGCTGGAGCGCTCACTCCAGGGTTTGATGTCCTGTTGTGGGCTGGAGCTGGGACAGGGATGAGGCCAGTCTGGGACAGAGCGTGACTTGGTTTATGACTTTGTCACAGCCAAACTGCACAGAAGCGCACATTCAGAGCTGGACACGCACCGGGCACCTCTTCACTTCTGGAGAGACCTCACTCACTCGGCAACCCCTCCCACATGCAGCGGCCACACACATAGAGGAACAGCCACCTGCAGCAGACGCTCTACATTCACTCCTACAAAAGACTATTTTAAGGCTTGGAACGCATTATTTCTTTTTCCATTCATTGTAATGGGAAAAATCAATTCAGATTTCAAACAAATCGCTTCTCGAACGGCCGTCTGGAACGGATTGTGGTCGAGAAGCGAGGTACCACTGTACATTCAAGAAATATCATGATGTGAGAATTGTTCTTTGTCATCAGAGCAGATTCAATAAAGCTAACAACATTGAAATAATAGCAAGCAAATGATTTATCTAAATAACTAGAAAAGGGGATAAATCTGATGTGTGATGGGTGGAGGCATTTAAACGAATAGAAACAAAATGATGTTTAAGGGAAGTGATTCACAGTCTCAGAAGCCTCAGAGACAAGAACAGCTCACACATATCTTCCTTTCAGCCAAGTCGTGAGTGACACATATGAGAAGTGGAGGAAGACTGAAGAGTCAATTTGGAGCTGGAGTAGCATTTCAATCTCGGCAGCTGAAGTGTTTGAGGGATGAAAAAGACGTCGATCAGAGCGGGAAAAGCAAAGCAGCTTTTCCTCATGAGCTTCACAGGTATTGAATTTCCCACATAGACGAGGTTCTGATGGTAGGAAGTGTTTGCACATGTCTTTTAGCTGCGTAATGAGGTTTGACATTGAAGCCTGCAAAACATATTAACCATAAAATTCTTGGCTGTTTCACATGACATGCACCTCCAAACATGGCTCATGATGCAAGACAATCTATCGCTAATGTATCACGACGATCCACTCTTCTGAAGGGCAAGTAGGGGTAGGTGACATATCCCCCCCAAAAATATCGAAGCAGCAGACTCTTGTGAGAATGACACATGAATGAGTCATTCACACAAGCCATATTTGTGTGAATGACCGCGAGAGGGTTTGCCGAGTGTGTTGCGTGGTTGTACTTGACCCGTCTTTGCAAGTGGTTGGTGTCGTTATATTGCACAGCATCACATATCTAGGGCTGCAACCAAATAGTCAGTCAGCGACCAGCTTAGTGACTAGTGAACTTGTCGGTGTATAGGTTGACCAACACACAGACATGAGTGATTATTGTGACGTAAATAGGAATGAAAGAAAACATGCGCTCAACAATATCACAATACGCTCAAACATTGCGATAATTGATACCGTGGTATTGTGTCAATATTTTTGCTGAAATGTTGCAATACTTGATGAAAGGATGAAAGGGAAAGTGGTCAGGGCAGCAATGTTGTGTGGTTTGGAAACAGTGGCACTGAGGAAAAGAACTGGAGGTAGCAGAGATGAAGATGCTGAGCTTGAGCAGGATGGATGGGATCAGGAATGAGTATATCAGAGGAACAGAACATGTCAGGTGTTTAGGAGACAAAGTCAGAGAGGCTAAATTGGCCAAAGACGAAATATATGGAAGTGGTGAAGGTGGACATGAGGTTTGTAGGTTTAAAAGAAGAGGAAGCAGAGGCATTATATTTCGCACGTGCACAAACAAGGGATAGTTCAGCCCAGGAAGTTGTACTTAGCCATGATCTTGTGCCATACACCTGACTGCCACTTCCCTGAACACTGCTGTGATTTAAGAATTTAAGAAAAGAGAACTGAATATTGTTGAATAAGCTGATGGCCTTTGTTTTGGATTCAGAGTGGCAGCAAACTTTCAAAGCCAGTCAGATTAGTCACAGCATTTTGTTCGCGACCGATCTGCTTCTCTCATTGATGGAGTGTGCATGTGTGTGTCTTGCGTTTTTAGAATAAACTTGGACGTGTGTCAAGCTATTGCTGGTGGAGAGGAATTCCCCTCATACATCTCATATTAGTGAGACTTCAGATTACGCGATAAAACACATGCCAACACTTAAGTCCCAGGGGTTGAATTCAGACGTACAATAATCAAACACACAGCTACACAGGCAGGCAGCACTACATCCCTAACACTACACAAGGTACAGATGGCTCTAAAAAGGAAGTTTTGGAAGCTAACAGACAGCCTGCTAGTAAATATGCAACAGTCACTGCAGTCAGTATTTTGTTGCATTATTTGCATCCATATAAAAGTAGCCTGATACTGCTGGCGAAATATCAGGGCTGAGTTGGCTAATATCACAGGGCTGTATTGAAACTCTCCTCACACAAAAGGAGCTTGGGAAGCACAGGAAACCTCCTCGCCCCACCACTCACTTCCCACCCGAGCTGTACACACAGCAGATCTCTCCTGGGCTTCACTACAACCGTCAGCAATGGACTGTAACATTCAAATCCCGCAGGAGCTGGAGCATCCTGTGGCATATCTAAACAAACACAAGCCAGAGACATCAAATGTTCTCCTCGGATAATCATCCCCTTCAGGATTTCATGATGTCACAACCCTGTGATTTCACCTCAATTCACCAAAACCCGTGTGCGACTTGAAATACAGCTTATCTTCCTCTGATCAGTGCAGCTGTCTCCTAGTGTTCCTCTCTCATCCACAACTCATCACCACGCTCTGCTTACGTTCCTTAATAAAAGATGTGCAGCGGGTTGGCTCGATTTTCAAAACAAAATAATAAAAATAAACTAATACAGGGGATGAGAGAATGGATTTTTGTGTTTACAGATGACATGAAAACAAAAACACTGTCAAGTCAAATAAGCTGGGAGTGAAGATAAGGCATGTGAGAAATACCACTGCTTGTCTCCGCTAGGCATTACGGTACATTTTCTTCCCGGAGCATTTCATTTCCTACAGCAAAACACATGCGAAGGGTAATACGATTACATGGCTGTTTGACAAGATAACACTTCCTGGTTCAGTTAGAACGCCAGCTGGGACTCCGAGAGGAAAGCAGAGGGAGGAGAAACACGGCAGCGAGGTCAGGCCAGTATTTGTCAGCTACTTTAAAGAAGAACAACCGGCGAGGCGCAATGGAGGGAAACGCTTGTGGTGACGGTTTAGGAAATATGGCTCACTCTTTATTCCATCTGCTGCCATCCACACTCCTTCTGCCAACCTCCTCGTCGCATTATTTATAAAGCAGGAGTCACACTATGTACCTAGCAGCCACTGAGAATAAGTTGACAGGCAGTCTCTGTAGAAGAGGCGGAAGAGTGAGATTGGGAATCGAAAGGACATAAACATATTACACCATATTTCAAATCATTTTTTCATACATTCGGAAGGTGTCTTGAATCACAAGGGATGATCCAAAATCCACTGCCAAACCTAGCAAACACACCTCAACATCTGAGTCACAAATGATGTGATTGAAATAGTAAATAATCAAATCCAAATATTTAGTAGGACTCTGTTTCATGAAGCCTCATAGAAAGTGTTGACCTTCCCCGGTCAACACGAAAGAAAATCCTCAAATACATATCAAGTTGGCATTGTGACATGCTAAGACCCCCTGCCAAGGTCAGGAGTGTCAACCACACAAGGAACAATGTTATACACTGTACATGTATGCAGGTTTCTTCACAATTCAGGACTTTCTCTGTCCGCCAGTCATGATTCAACCCTGGAATCTTTCTAGGTATGATTTTAGTTGGCAGGGCGACCAGGCCTCCTGGAATAGACGCCCTACTTTTAGGCATAAGGTCCAAAATTCTTCACAAAAAGGGGACACTCTCTAAAATAAACCCTGGCTAAAAGCCTCTAAGTCAAAAGGCCGGTACAGTTTTTTGAAAATGTGGTGAAACAACCGCCCTCCCCCAAAACAAAACCACGGAGCACAGCCAAAAAAGAAGCAATGGAGAAACCAGAAATATTAGATATTATGAGGTTTCTTTCTGGATTTTTCCCTTGAAACACGCCGAAAACCACCATAATCATGTCTACCTCCATGTTGCGTTACTGCGATCCGCTTCTTTGGATGTTACCACTTTGTTCTAATACGGTTGATCACGTGAGACTTCATCTTTAAATAGAGACCATCATTTAGGTTGTGGCAGTGGCACGGAAACCCTGACAGCCACAAAGAAATTAAATCATTTGATGGGCCAAATAAAATGTCCTGCCCGGCCGGACTTGGCCCTCACGTCTTACGTTTGTTGAGCGAGTACCAATGTACAGATACACAGTGATGGCTACTGTAATTTCATCGTAATTACACTGACAACTATTTGAAATATAAATGTGTAACCTTTAAGTACAGCTTGATGTCTGTAATGCGCCAAAGAACTTCAACTTGCACCTTAACCATTTCAGCATTTTTTAGATGTTGTCCTTTTCATAACTGAAAGCAGAGCTCTGCTGTGCAGACCCTCATTATGACAGTAAATGCAGGGCTGTGCTGCGGGTAGCTGTAAGGCACCTGTTATTTCTCTGCAGTGTGTTTTCATGGCGGTAAAACAAATTGGCCCTTGAGGATAATAACGCAGATTTACACCCTTCTGTTCCGTGCTATCAGTGTTGCTCACTATCCGCCACATATCTGAGGAGGCGATCGCAGTAACGGCATAAAGCACCATGACCCTTTTACCACCCCACATCTAGCAGCCGGCGGTGCACGGAAAAGGCTTTAGCGACACACAGGAGTCTCTTTAGCTTTAATGCATTCGACACAGGCAAGCTTTTATTAAATAAGCTTTCATTTACAACTACAGATGTCTCCGTTTTACTCGCCTGACATTTTGATTCAGCGCAAGAGAAGGTTTTCTTCACAAATGTTTGCTTAAATGACTTCAAATGCATGAGCAAATGCTTGCGTCTCATCTTCATCTTGCTTAAAGGGATGACCCAGATTTCCAGAGAGAATCGTTTCGTTCTTATTACATTACATTGTGTCTTTTTTATGGTTTCAGTGTCTGTAAATGACTGTTATTATAATAGACCTCTTGGCACAACAATCATTAGTATTATGTGAGCTTGATTCAAAATTACATTTGCTACATTTAGCAGTTAAATTGAGTCAGAGACAGCATCCTGCAGTATATATTGGCAATGAACAACCAGTTAACTGCCACATATATGGTTTTTGAAGCCAACTTTGTGTACCCATAATGAAGTAATAAACTAAAAAAATTCGTAAGAAGGGCGACAGGCTGAGAGAAAAAAAAAAACATCTCAATGAATTTTGTCATCAACGCAATATCTGTGACTGCCCTACGATTTTAACATGACAATGACCAGTTACAAACTGGTGGGAATTTTTTCTCAGCATTTCCGGAACCAGTCTCCAACATCAACAATACAGATGCACTGAACTGAAAATTTGTGGACAAACCCGACTAAAATTCTAAATGCACCAACAAATAATACCAAAAACCAAACATCCAATGTCGTCCAAGTTTTTTTTTTACTTATTTACATACGCTTTTTTAGGTTTCAGACTTTGCTTTTCAAATAATAAAAATAATTTTAAAAACATAACACAATTTCCCATTATATAATAGGCTGCTAATGTAAACAGATGGCTCTAGTTTGGTTGCACACTCTTTGCAAACTGCAATTCATTCTCGATCTCCAACACCTTAAAAGAACCAAAAAGACTGTCAGACAAGTAAGAGGAAAAGTGTGATAAATAGGTTGTAAAGTCAAAATAATTTCGACTTGAGTTGAGCCGCTCATGTTCGGTCTGCAGCTTATTCGGTAAAATATATTGGTCCACCGAATGTCATGTGCATCCGTAATCATCAACAAACCACAAGTTTGTGTTTTACAATAAATAATAATAAAGCTTCATTTATATAACACGTTTCAGTTTTAAAAAATGGGGGGGACACAATTTAATAAAGTAGTGAACATGAAGAAAGCTCTGTTTTTGTGCGATCGAATCTGTACCAAAATGACTGGTATTAGTGTTGGTATGGACTACTGAAATTTGATAATGTGACAAACCCGCTGATGGATCTAATAAAGTAATACTGATTGAATTATTGAGAGTTTATTCTATCCAACATGTTTAAAACTACAATAATGTACTATAAGCCTTCCAGAGTTCTTCCACACCGCTTTGCTTAGCTTTCTACACACTCTGGCACTGGAGACAATGGTGCGCTATTATTGACTTGTCAATACTGTGTGTGGGAAACGCTGTGTAATTTTGCTCCATTGTTAATTCAGTTTGGAATTGCCTCAGTGTGTTTTTTGGCACAGATTTGAAATTAATAATTTAAAAGTGTATTTGACCCTAGACAAGTCACAACCTCCTCATAGCTGGATGTAGAGTTAACAACCAACTGATAAAGCTCTCAATTCTTTCTGCATATGACATTGATTTGTTTGCCTCTGAGCTGCTAAAAAAGACACATGTTTGCACAAAACATTTGCAATTATTCCAACCAAATCCTCTCCCTTTGTTATAATCACACATGTTCTGACAGCAGGCCAACAAAAGCTGCAGGGTTATTGTAAATTATTCAGAGCAGAGTTCATTATTGGCTGTGATCTGATCCGCCTGCCTCTCACATGGCCGTCCAAGCATCGAAGGCACTTGCTGAATTAGATGCCAGTTAGTAGCTTGCCTTATGCTTTTTCTGGGGTTTGAACTCCAAATGTCTAGACAGATTGACTGCCAGAGCTTTTCAGATTTCAGACTTCCTGCATGTCAAAATATTTAAATAGTTTCACCCATCAAATTAGAGAATATGCGACAATATAACCAACTTCTTTAAATCGCAAAATTGTTCACAGCTTTACTTGTATCTCCACCGGACCAATTCTAATAGGGTGGGTGTGGTCTGGGCGAGGAGACACCCAGACAGAGCTAACAGCCAGAGAAACAATGCATTTCCACTGGATAAAAGTGAAGACTTATGTCGTGACAAATACTTCTCTTTCAGGATTGTTACAAAGAAAAAACTAAGATATGTAGGCCTGGCTACTGATGCAAAAGAACCCAAGTGTGTCCAACAGTGGTGGGCTGCAGAGGCTTTGCAGCTTGTTTGGATGCAGGAATCAGAGGTCAAGCTCAGCACAAGTTCATCGAGGAACTGGCAGAAGCAGCAGCAGCAGCATCCCCTTGTTCCATCAGCCTCTGCTTGATGGCATTACAGAAACAGTAAAACATTTGTAGTACCTATGAGTTAATTTCACCTCATCTGCACTTTTTGTATGTTGTTTTTTTTACACTATTTGGTCAAATATATTGGCACTACTAGGGGTCAACATAACTTGACACTTGCATATTGTTGGCATTCTGTAATAAACACGTATTACACAAGTATTGAGCAACGCTGCAATCCTCGGGTCAAGTGAAGAGGTCGCGGCACCTCCGCACCTGGTGGGGCAAGGGGTGGGGCAGATATCTCAGTGAGAAGCAGTTGTGGTTGAGGGAGAAGGGCACTGCTCAAGGAGCCACCACTATGACCCAAACACATCAGATCTGATCAGCCAGTAATGCATGGGCCAGTCAGAGGCTCAGGTGTATTTGCGACTAAAAGCTTAAACACCCACAAGTACTGGAGATATAGTACCACCAGACTAAGAGTCATGAGGATGCCCCCACCCCGAACAGCAAAAATACAGTTGCGGTAGGCACCAAGGGATGTTTAGTCCTAGTATGTGCGAACAAAACTGAAATACGCCTCTGTGTAAAGACTCTATGTCAACAAAGTGGCATATATGTAATTGGCGGATGGTGGAGGGCTGTAACTCCAAAATAGACATCATACATTATCACAAAATGAGCATTATTTGTAGTCCAGTCAGTACCTGCAGATAGATCAGGTGTATCGCCGCCCTCTGATGTGGTGAATAATTTGGCTGGTCAGGTCTGCGTTCTTGCAATTCAAGCTTCTCTCGACAAGTTTGCCATTGAAAGGTTTTTTTTTGTTTGTTTTACCTAAATGCTGTTGTTCCATTTTGGTGGTGAGCAGAAGGGCGGCCTGTCGCCCTCCGCTGACCAGCCACTACTGATATCTGTGGGGGTCTAACCTCTACATTGGTAAAGATCAGTGGATAAGGAAGAGGTCTGCACTCTCTGAGCGTTCATGAAGAACAACTTAAACAACCATGGGCCCTTAAAGATCCTTAAAGATCCATCATTAAAGATCAGTATGGATTCCAACGGTCAAAAGGGTTGGAACAACCAGTTCAGCAGAGGACACAGACCACGTAACGTAACGCACCGCCCATTTTTAAATTGACCAGTTGTGATTCAGTCCTTTCACACAAGTCCAGCATGGAACTGAATTGTTCAAAATGCCTTGCTTCTCATCATCACCTTCATTATCACCAGCTCTAGAACGACCACACAGGCTCACTGCACCTCCTATGGCGATTTGTTGCACATGTGTGCGATCCACAGTTACAGGCCCGCGAGCGAGCGCTGACACCAGCGTGCTACCGCTGACCTGCATTCCAATTAGAGGCTGACTAAGAGCAACGCAAGATGTTTTGGAAGGCGCAGTGGGGGATGTTATTTTATGAGCAGAGGGCGACCTGACACACAGAGAGAAGGGTCTATTACACACACAAGCACACTCAGCCTCAGGTTAGACATATTCATTGTACGACTGGTTGTTTGGCAATGGCTCGCATGTACAAGCTAAGAAGGAACCAGGTCTGCCTTGATACGGTGGAATTTTCAGTCTGGAGGGAATTAGAGCAATTTGTTTTCACAGTTGTAGGCTAAACTTGGACCATGATGCTACACTTTTGAACAAGTCCTTAAATGTTTCTATCACTAGAGTAAACTGCATAGCAAAAAGACCAACTTCACAAGTAGGATACACAATATTGTGTCTGTTTTTTGACCCTTAAGGACGGTCCACTAAGATAACGCTGCAGTCTGAGGTGTGTTACGAGAACATTTGTCCAAAATAGTGAGCTCCAAAAATGTTCAGGGCCAACAATCAAACGTTAAATGCCTTCAACATTTATGACCCAGAATCTCGAACTGTGATGTGGCACAGGATGTAGCCAGTCAAGAAGTGATCCAACAGAAAAAAGGGAGCAAAGGGGGTCGTTGTGATATTGACTGACTTGTGGAAAATACAAGACATTTTGCTTATATTCAGGAGCAGCGGTTGTGCTACACTCATTTTGTTGTCATTTTACTTTCAAGATTTTTATGTTCAAAAATATGTGATCACATTTTTTTTGCTGAGGGAGGATCCTCATTTTGACTGTGTATGCTCTTGTTGGAAACACAATCCTCACCCTGTACTGCAAAACAAATACTGCATCATTATGAAAACAACATGACAAACTACTTTTAAACGAAGGTCAGTGTGTCGTCATTAGCAGGAAAGAGGAGCAGCATATTTTGCAAGGTAAGCACTTCCGCTACTACTGCAGGAAATGTCATCACATATGGCATGAAAGAAAAGAATGACTTCCAGGAAATTGATTTCAAACCAACACCAACTGTCAATGCTCAATACTTCACACACTGAACATGCATAGTATGGTCTTGTACAAATTCAATGACCATCACCACCTTGTCAGTGGACACTCAACATAACCTGAAATTGATGAAAATAATGGAGCAAGACGAAGAACTACAAATACATGTTCAAATGAAAAGGCCTTGATCATTCTGAGCACGAAGGACAACAAAAACATGACATCAACAGTGTTTAGAAGTTCACATCTAAGATCACTCTCACATAGGGGGATTGTGATGAAGTGAAAAATAATCTTTGCTTGACTCTAAAAGCATCAGTGTTTAAGATGTGAAGTCATTTTCTGCCAATACCATTATAAGCCCAAGAGAAGTCTTCACAGCCTCTGACTTTTTACTGGCTGTGCAGAACCATCAACATGTCCGTGCGAGAGGCAGAGTGTGTGTGAGATCCCCGCTACAGTCAGGATGTCTGCTTTTAGCCAGTCATTGTGGGCTGATTAGCTCTGACAGGCTTCCTCTCCGACCCACCACAAACAGGCAGCAAAGAAACCAGGCAGCGTTTCCACCGCAGGAGGTTCAGCCCAGGCGGGTTTTTAACCGAGCGAAACCAAGAATCAAAAATAAAAACCAAACTGAGATATAGATTATTACAGATGAAGAACAGTGGATGCACTGAACCATTGCATGAAAGCGTGGTAGAGCAAAGCAATACATTTATCTTAATTCAATCTTGCACAGCAGGGAAAATATAGGCCTTCGCTCAAAAGAGTCTGTCCTCCGCTCACCATATCATTTAATGCCGACAAGAAGCTGATGATCCAAATCCAGTCATGACTCTTCTGGTGGCAATATTCTGAAGTGGTGAAAAAATATGACAAATGAAAGATGACTTTTATGACGCTTTCTTCTTGAGGTTTGAGTGGCGCTGGATCATCATGAATCTTACGCCCTCAATATTGGAAATGAGGGGACAATAAGACAATGACTTTGAGGCCTACTGGGGCTGGCAGCTGCTTGTAGTCGAGGGCATTGAGCTACATGTTTTTAATCACTCTCTCTCGTCTCTCTGCTCAGAGAGACAAAACAAGCGTACTCAGTTAAGTACAGCACCTTCTACCATGTGTGTGTAACGCCATAGACCTGACAGCTGAGCGCTCTGGTAATACAAGATGAACAATTATGTTGTAATGGGGAGTGAAACAAACCAACTACTGATGCAAGCAACTTTAGAAAAACAAGCCCAATGTATGCAGACTTTGGCAACTGCTGAGATGTCAACGTCAGCTCTCCTTCTGCCTGTCATTTCTTGGCAGTGCAAGAGCTGCTAATGGACATTACTGTGCAGGACAGGTCACAAATTGTTGTTTTTGATGACTGATCGGCTTCTTTGCAGGAGAAAAGAAATACTACAATTCATAATTTCATCAAAGCGCATGGTCAAATGTGAGCTTTGGGGGTTGTACTACATGAGTATAATAACCCTAAAGTGGAAAGTAAGACGTCCATGTGGACAGAGGCCAAGTCGTGAAATCAAACCCAAATGCAGCAGTATATACAAATACCTATGTATTAAATATCAATATAAACAACTTAAAATATCAAGACAATATAACAATTAAGTATCATGATATTTCAGCAAAAGTATCGATACAATATAGTGGAATCAAGCATTGAGATATTTGAGCATATCGATATTTTCTCACACCCCTAGTATATAGTCGAATAAACACAGTGTTCTGCATATTTGTTGAGTATTAAATGCAACAAATAACTCAATCACATGGAAGAATTTGGGAAAAAAAAAAAAAACGGCCAAACTGAAGATGTTTTGAAGAAATTTGCAAGATGAACTGAAGAAAACACTGCCATCAAATGGCAGGAGGCAGGACCTCGACCAGAAACTTAATTTGAAGCCAATGTTTCCAATTTCTATAAGCCAAGTAGAACACAATGTTACAGCCTGGATTCATCTTTCGGTTTCTGAGTACATAAGAAACATCTCAGCTCTAAGCTCAAATCCTCAAAACAGGAATAATGCCTGTTCAAGCTGACCAAATCTGAGAACAAACTACTTTCCATGAGCCGTGGCTCATCCGTTAGATATTGGATGATGATGAATTTAGTGTGTTTACAAAGTGCAAATTTTCCATTTCCTTCTCGCTTGCTCGCTTCCCTTAGCTCTGACAACTTTCTCTTGTGCAGCCTTCAAACAACAACACCATTGTCCGTGCTGCTCCAAACAAAGGCGCCTGTTTCCTCAAAACCAAAACACAAATTAGCTCACGTGTCTGCGTTTGTCAACAGTGGGATTCACACAAAGGCTAACAGACATGTTTTGAATGGTTTAGCTGCGGCCACGGCCGGCGCCCTTGGGGAAGATCCAGTGTTGCTGTGGCACATGTGTGCTTCAATCCTTGTTGACAAAGCTTTCAGGGATGATGATAAACCTTCCTCTAGTGTTCTTGCGCAGCCATTAAATCATCACACAATATGGCTTCTTTAATACTGCAGTCATAAATTGCCCTGCAATGCCTTTGACCGTAAATAATGCACAAAGATGAGGTAAGCTGTGACTCCACTGACATGTCTATCCACTGATGGCACTGACTGTCCTCAGATTTAAAGCACCTGCCTGCAGCTACAGCCTCCTGGCGAGGACTCCGGAGTCATGTGACCCTCACTTACATTTATAGCCCTCAAGAACAGATAAAGGCAGAGTCAGGGACAACAGATATAGAGATAATACCTTGTCGAGAAGGGGTACAGTCTGACACATCAGTCAGGAGAAACTATTCCAGACGGAGCCGTGACATCAATCCTGACGTTTAAAAGATTCATGCACCTCCTCAGTCGCCGTGAATCAGATTATAGGAATGTATGGCTTTTTAGTAGCGAGGCTCTTTTTATGACTCGAGAATTACACTAAAACCACACTGCGAAATTTAATGAACTGTGTAATGGAAGCGAAAAGTCAATTTTCAAGCAGATTCATTAAACGCCAATATTTATGAGGTCATTGCACAGCATATTGTTTGTGCCGTGAGGAGGTGGCTCGTCCATCCAGAGAAAAGACACCCAAGCACAATTAGTAAATATCCGTAATAGTATTTTGACCTTAAACATTCATCAAGTCAAAGTCAAGAGAATCGTTGTCCTCATCCCTTGATGGTGATTTTGAGAGCTTCTTAGGAAACAGTTTCCCAGGACTGCCACATGAAGTCCAACCCTCCAAGGAGGACGCTCTTTCAAAAGATATCAAACAGCCGTCCCCCGAGTCCGCACGACACAAGTCTTCACATCATCAATAAAAGATAACACCGTGACATGTCTAATGGATTCTTTTTCAGCAGTGATCTTATTCAACTGAGCTGATGGAGATAGAAATCGGTAGGAAAGATTGACAGTTATTTTACTGTCTGAAAGACATAGATGAGAGTTGAGAGAGATGACCGGAGAAAAATAAGCATGAGAACAAAACTGATCAAAACTGTGATTGCCATTTTGGCAATAATAGACCAGTCCTAGTCACTCACACTTAGTCGCCAGTCATTGGACCAAGATATTCAGGTGGAGCATAATGTATGGATGATGCTGAGCATCAGAATAAGGAATGCGGTCCGGTTTGAAGAATGCTACATCGACCTGGCTATGGTTGGTGCTTTGGTGTAGTGAAGAGTCACCATGGGAGCAATATGGCTTTCATACCTTTTTACCATTTATTTTCTCCCATTTCCTTTTATAATAAGTCAAGTATGTTGAGTCTCGTGACAAGTGCCAGCCTTGCCACAAGTGATGTATTTTCCAGTACTGACCACAGCAGCACAACAAACACAAGCGCAGCAGAGCTTCATTCCGTTCTTTGTTTTACGTTCCTTTTTACATGCCCATGTAGCTGCAAGGTAATACAAGGTGTCTCTATCAGATCACCAGCTTAATAACTGTATGAGCTGCCAGAATATATGCATGTATATCCGCTGGCTGACACATTACTCAGCAAAAAGAGTACATGAAGCCAAATATGACAGCTGCTCGCTGACTGACTCAAGGTCTCCTTTCCCAACTCGCCGTTGAGGGGATTTCTCAGAGTGGCAGGCTGACTCCATTCTCAGTTGATTGATCGACTGAATGAATGGTTGGCTGACTAACTGTGGTTTCCCACTTTTGGGTGACACCACATTGCGCTGACAAACCAAATACAGTTTGCTCTGACCCACCACTCCCTTGTTGTGCTCTGTCAGTCAGCGTCACCGTTTTCCACCTCATGCATTATTGTGCAAATCGAAACACCATTCACACGCAAAGAAAAACCTGTGGACTTGGTGCGAGAGTGTGTGTATATGTGTGTTAGGGGGGTATCCTCCTGCACCGTTTCTTTATCTTGGCAGGCAGGAAAGGAAATATGATTACCCAGAGAGGGGGATTGTTTTATCAACACCTGGAGCTGATAAATGAAAATCGGAGGATTCATGTAATGAGAACGAGCTTCGCTCTGCTGCCAGGAAGTAATTAGGAAAGAAACCAGAGTACTAGCCGCATCTCATGTAATGACACCATCTATCTGTTTCATTACTTCCCAAGCTCTCACTTCATATTAAATTAATACTCCTCAATTTTGAAGGACAGAACGGGAGCACATCGAACAGAAGGCGAGAGAAGTGTTTTAAGGCAACAAGTCGAGAGAGTCGGCACAATGGACTATTAAATTGGTCGCAGAGGGTTTAGTCGACTAGTTGTGATGTCATTGGAGTCGTGGTTGAGGCGCTGACCCTGCCGACCCAAAACGTTAAAAGTATGGGAGTATATAAAAAAGACACACTTTTCGCACCACACTTCGAGCAACTCAAAGTCTCAAAATAAGATTTAACGCTATACAATACTCTCAGTATTCGACTTACAACACCATAATTAGACATCAACTCATACACATTGGTGCCGATGAATACAAGCACACTGACCATAGCCCATCGTCCAGGTAGCCAGAGTTTTCACAGAGATGCCTCCGTAGACATGTTGCCGTGTGCGTCAAGAAATGCCTCTGTGAGAACGCCTCGTCCTCAGGCTTTTGTCTAGGATTTTGAAACATAACAGCCAAAGACATCTATTTTACTTGCCTGACCCTGTTTTTTTTTTTGGTTTAGTGCCAATTAAAAACACAACAAAATTCTAAATGGCTATGAGTTAGTTTAGTAAATGATTGTTCACAGTTACTTAGCTGCGATTTCCTCCTGTTGTCAGCATCAAACATCCCATCAGTAATGCAGCAGGGTGTCCAGACTCACAAGGTTCATAAATTTCCATTCCATTCAGCCGGGCTGAGACACACTTTTCATGGAAACCAGTGTGATGGCACGATGAGTAGGGCATTGTACAGGCACTAGTGATCGGAAATTTAGGGCGTCCTGCTGAAAAAACACCAATTCCTCATGTTTTGGAGTTTAAAGCGTCCCAAGGACGCCCAGACACACCCCTAGCTAAAAGCCTGTACCAGAGCAGATGGACTTGCAAGCAACCCATCATCCCTGGGATCAAAACAGAACACTCCAGACACTTCTTCACAGAAATCCCCATAAAGCTTGAAACATTTCATGAGACAAACTGTCTCAAAAACCATACTAAATGGAGGAGCACAGTTTAACTCAAGCATAACACACAGACATGATTGTGACATCCCAAATCACTACTTGTGATGTTTTCAGTCATTATTAACCCAGGAAATTGCTCAATAGTCGATGGCGATAAAACCCATCATCAGTCACACAGCGCGGAAATTAAATCTGTCGTGTTTACATTAGCGACCACAGCGTGTTTCTAAAACGCTAATATTGGATTAAATTACAGCGCATCAATAGGCGGTGCTAGAATTGAATATATTCACAAAAGCATCCTCCTGGAAGCTGGTGGGGAATGAAGTTTTCTCGTGATAAGGTGAGCTAATTAGATGGAGTCTTGCCTGGGCACTTTTGATCAATTCCATAATGTGTAATCTCATTTTGCCCACTCCAACAGTGACAGACATGTCGAGATGTTTTAATTAAATCCACAAATCTTCCTAACGGCGCTGTTATGAATAGCAGGCTATTTAAGATCCACAAGGCTCAAGCAGCCGCTGTGTTGGCAGAGGCCAAGAGAATGCAAACAGTAGCTTGGCACAGATCTGTTTCTCTCACTCTCACCAGAGCTCGCTCTCTATATTGACACAGCAACTGGACTTGAGCTTGAGTGATTTAATCTTAAACACACAGACCGAGTCAGGGCTTGGCTGCCAGCTCTGAGGCGCAGCAGTGTTTTAGTTTACTTAAGAATTGTAATGATATTTGAAATGCTGCTGTGTTTATGGCCATTTTCTATTTTTGACAGATTACTATTCAGTATGCAAGTAGTAAAAATACAGCATTTGTACTGCACAAAAATAAATGCAGCCCTAAACTGGCTCGTAGTTTGAAATGTATCATGTCACCGTTGCTGCCTTTTTCACCCGTTTAACTTGTAGCCAACGTAGGAATCTTTAGAAGTTGGCCTTGGTTCTGAATCTTCCAGGCGACTTTCCAATTGCCAGGACATGCTGCTGAGTGGTAACCGCGCCCACCGGGCTCATAGCGCTTCAGGAGAATCTGACAGACTTTGGTTTCAATGTCATATAAGATGTCGGCAGTTGCAGCACCGTGCCAACAGCGAGCGAGTAGAAACTGGCTGAGTTGGCTGTTCAATTTGGTGCATCGCAGATGGCAAATGATGAACTGCGGCGCTCAGGAGCCATGATTTAACACCTTCACCACCCTCCAGTGGACAAACTCACTTTATTGTTTTGCTCATTCAGGGAAGGAGTCACCCTCGCTTCTTCTGCTTTCTTCACTACTCTCGATAAATATAGTTACAATTTTTGGCCGCCTCAGCGTGAACAATACTTGATGCCAAATACGATATGAAAAAAATCTGAATCAAACTTTTAATGTTAAATCTGGAAACAAAATGTCTGTTGGTGCACAGGGATTTGGGCCTCCCCACTCACATTAGAAAATGTTGGTCAGCCAGCGGCGGATTTAAAGTTAGCGGACATGATGGAGACAGAAATGTTGTTAGACTTTGGAAGTCTATCAAAAGCAATCAATAATGTGGACGATGCCAACTCCAGGTTCATCAGATCCATCAGCTGTGTGTTGTAAATTGCTGTTACAATCAGCTTTTCTTTCTTTATACACTACCATAAAAGGTGGGCTCAGACTGGCTTGTCTCTGGAGTTCAGATTATTCCAGTTCAGAGTTTGATTCCATATTCTGTAATTTCCTGACGATAACTGCTACTTTTTTTCTAGCGGTCTGAGCCCTGCGGCTTATACAACAGCACGGCTAATATATGGATTTTTACAGGCTGAAATCAGATTACATCAGAGGCAATGAAATCCATGAAATCAGAGGCTTTTTATTTAGCTTTGAAACCCTCAAAAGGCGCTGTTTTCACCCGCGTGTCAGCTCCTGGAGGTCTGGAATCAAGAAGCAGCCGCTGAGACCGACAGCGGAGTCAGAACTTTGTGTCGTTTGGAAATTGTAATTTCTCATCCATCGCAGAATTGGTAACGAATAAAGAATAAGAATAAAGAATAAGGTAATATGTCGGCTTTCTGAGCTGCCAAGTAAACATGGCCAATGCTGTATCTTCATTTCTAAGGAAAAAAAAGGTCTTGATTTTAATCAGATATGAATACACAACAGAACTTGAAAGGTTTTGCTTTAATTTTGTAGCCAAACTGCGTTCCAGACTCTTTCAGTCTTTTGAACATTGCTTGTAAAGAAATGGCTACTCAAATAACCTCAGAAGGTCCCACTCAGTGCAAGCAGCCAAAAATACTATTTTCTTTTATTAAAAAAAAAAAATAATTCTACTGTGCATCACTGGGGGTTAATATAGCCAAACATAAGTTAGAGTCCCTGAGTGAGGACGTTGATTTTTAATCTCATGATTACCACTTTATCTGATTGTAGGAAGCTAAATTTACTAAACTGTGCAGCTTCTTGCACAGTCACACGTTGAC
Organism: Synchiropus splendidus; assembly: GCF_027744825.2. Taxonomy (NCBI): domain Eukaryota; kingdom Metazoa; phylum Chordata; class Actinopteri; order Syngnathiformes; family Callionymidae; genus Synchiropus; species Synchiropus splendidus. Next base: position 22,875,150 of record NC_071340.1, on the reverse strand, counting down.
TGTCCAGAAAAGTCACAGGCTACGCACATTCAGCTGTGATAAATCCATCAAGACACAATCTGTTTGGCTCAGGTGAAACCCTTCCTGTGAATTATTAATCCACCTCAGAGTCAGACAAACACAATCTCATCCATCATATAACAGAGCGCAACCACCAGCCAAGAGATAGCAGTGATTAAACACATGACAGCCTCGCGCAGTGGAAACTTCCAGCTCAGATCGGCCAGGCAACACTTTGCTACAACAATCACACAGAGAGTGGCAGCTCATCTGAGGTGTCCAGCAAATGTCAGGGCGAATAGTAGCGTCGGAGGAAAGAGAAGACATTTTAAATTGCATAACCAACCTCTTAAAGTTATATTATCTTGGCCATGGCCTGTGATATATCTGCCACAGCTATTACCCGAAACGCTGAAGCGACACTCCTTCTTTGGCAGCCACATATGAACAGTGATAGAAAAGGCATGACAATGTGGACACAGGCCAAACACCAACAGATTGTCATAAATTCCAGACAGACACCTCATAATATCTTATTTTGGTTTAAGTGCTAAACAATAATTGTCATCCCCACTCGGCTTCTGAACATCCCCCCCCCTCAGTGTGCTAGTCAAGTACACAATGCTGATTGCTTTTGTAAGATAAGTAATCTGTTGAGTGGAAAAAAATAGAGCTGCAAGACTTCATTCCTGTGGCGCTCGACCTTGGATCACAGCTCAAGTGTGGTTTACAGAGAGCAGCAAAACGTGAATTTATGAGCTGTTAACAGCTTATCTACGGTAATTGTAAATATAATAACGGTTCATTTGCTAACATGATTTATGTACATATGAAATGTCCGTGTGGACCGTGTAAACTAAACAATATAAAAAAGGAATTTATCTCACTACAGAGCGCTGCCCTTTATACAAATGCAGAGACATGAAGATTGTAGAAAGCAGCAGCGAATATTGCCTTGCGAACTGAAAAACCTGAGAAATTGGATGCCCCAAATTTCCAATTAGTGCCTGTATAGTGCCCTAATCGTAGACCCATCATGCTGGCTTCCATGCAAGGAGTGTCTCGCTCTGGTAACTTCACTAAAATAGATCAAACTTCACTGATAGTCCACGAAGGCATGGACTTGCGGCTTTGTTATGGCGGGTGCCACATTTGTTTATGGGCAAAATATTGTGGTTATCCACATCTGGTGAGTGCAGACACTCGCGTTCTATTGGTCAAGAGGCATGGGAGAGGGGTGTTATTGATGGGATGTCTGGCGCTGTTGACAGGACGAAATCTTGAAACAATTGTTTCACACATTGGCGGATATTGGAATGCCACGTCTCAAAATCCTAACTGAAAGTCCAACATATACTCAAATGTGAATCAGCCATGTTCATCCACTTCAAGGTAATTTTAAAAACCCTACACAACACCTTACCGTCTACCGGATGCCTTCAGTTCATGTCAGGACTCCTTTAAAGATTTGTTCTACAACCGAACACCTATCGTCCGATTTTGTGATTGTGTGAAGTCACAGGAGCATTTTGAGTGAGGAAGCCATTTAACAAACTCGACATAACTTTGAAAAGCCAACCATTTTCAAAATTCCATGTTGATGCAAAGTGCCTCCAACTCTATTGAATGCGCTTTGTGGTGCTACTGCCACCTACTTTGCCAGGCCTATCGCCCATTGTATGTTTAATAAACGTTGCGACCCCAAAACAAGCAGTTCAAAATGCAAGTCTTTGCATATATATAACTGTGCTTATTATATCAACGGTCTGGAAATATTTCAACAGCGGATGTGCCAGTGTTGCTCATTCAGCCAAGTGGCGATGAGTGGGAAACAGCATGTTATAGAGTTAATAATACTTTGCTTAAAGCTTGTGATTCAGAAGATGCCGTGTCATAGATCTTCTCTCTGAGTGCCTGAAGAGAACTCACCTCATCTCTTAGCAAAACGGAATTGAATTCCTGCTAAGTGAAAGATGAAGCGAGCCAGTCCTTCAGAGTTCTCGTGTGCAGTGTCAGCAAAGGCCGCGGCTGAAAGCGAAAACAGCTCTCACTTAATGAGCCACTTAAAGAGCGCCCTGTCTATTTAAGCCTACAGCACTCATCTGCCGCTGGTTTCTTTAGAGGTTCTCCGCGATTGACACATCAGCCGGAACCGACCGACTGGCGCGAACAGCCGCAGAAGGATAAACATGTTCTTACACTTGAAACTCAATAAATATAACAGAAATATCATCCCCTCTTTGTGCGGTGGACTGCGAGGTTTATGTGAAGCAGGAATACTAAAAAGCTACTACAGCATCGACCCGGCTAAATCTATTGAAATCTTATTAACAGGATTCGTCTGGCCTGAAACTATTTGCAGTTACACACTGGAGTAGTTTGTCTTTGTCCTTTCCAAACACTGTAAGAAATTGAGGCGAGGCAGAAGGCTTTTCCATGAATCAATTTTTATGTCTCCCCTTAATTATAATGATGAAAAATTCATGACGCCATTCATTCATTTTCTGATGCTTTTTCCTCAATGGGTTTACAGATCACGAGTTCAGTTCACTTTTCCGCCAGCTAGACCCACTTTGTTTTCTCTGCTTATTAATCTGTCATTCTGACATTGACCGTGTTCTTTTTCTTAGATAGCATCACTTAATCATGACCACTAGAGTCCTAACATGTTACTTCTGCCTGGTCGTGACTGCTAACCAGGTGTTGTTGACATTAGTCTGCAACCCATCCACCAATTTCAGACGTTTCTTTCCCCTTACGTGTCTCTCTAGTCTCTTTTATTAGGATTGGGAGACACATATTCAGTCAGTTTCACACACCTGAGGGCACGCTACAGTAAATAACTAGTGACTATGGGAGGAAAATGGAGTGACCCGAGCACAGGGAGAACACAGGAAGTGCGCACACTCACTTCAAACCGAAAGTGGCCTCGAGATAGATTTGAACAAATGTGATTGAGAGGAAAAAAAACTACCATCATTTAAAAACCATGAGCCACGTGGTATAAATGAAAGACTGTTTTTCTAATTACTGCATTGTGAAAAATAAACCGTGTAACTTGAAAGGAATTTGGCAAACAAATGTATGAACATTGGTAATGATATCAAAAATTTCTGTTTTTTCCAAGTGTAAATCTCACTGCAGCCTCATGATTAAAGCTAGCACTTGACAAGCACTGAGAGGATCAAGGAGGAAATATTGGAGGAAAGCAAAGGGCGGTTTAAGATGAATAAATGATAAAACTGGAACTACTGAAGTGCTTCAGTAACACGTCATGGAAGGCATAAATGTTATATGACAAGTACAAGTACGGGTCAGCCCTTCAGCCAGAGAAATGCGGATCCGTGACTCAGGATCTTGATCACAACATAATAACCTATAATCCACTGCAATAAAAGCAGGGAGACAGGGACAGGGAGGACAAGCAGGGGAGATGTAGCAGTATGACGCCAACCGGCCCAAGGGTCGCTTAATGTGTAACTGACTAGGAGCAAAACTGTTCCATCGGCAGTGAAACCGTCAAGACTTCTGTCCAGACTGATGTTACACCACAAAATAAACAGTGTTTTGGTGAGTGCTTCTTGTTAAAATCACCAAAAACAGCTAAAGGAAATGACCTTGACTGAAAAATGAAAAAATAATGTATGGTGAATATCTCATAGTAAGCAGGGCAATTCATTATATGAGATATGGAGTTAATAAATCAGTTTCACAGTCAACTAAGGTGATTCGATCTTGGATGAATTAAATGAGCTAATCGTCAAATGACTTTGGCGACAATAAGCATTGGTATTGTTCTGCATTTTTATAGGGTTGCAAGAAAAGATAGCCGTATCTTGGAGATTTGGCGAATATAGCTGAGCTCAGGTCACAGGTGGCGCTTTCCCACTGGATCTGGGATAGGTGCCGATCTTTTTGCTGTCAGTCAACACATTTTTTTGAATCATGAAAGTTGTTTGATTGACTCGATTGTCATGTGAAACGAGCTGCTTGCCGGAGGTATGCACTGTTTCAGTGTTTTTCTAGGTGTTCCATTAAAGGTAAAAACATGACTAAACATACATGAACATTGTGAATAGTTCCTCCACAGAATTTATTTAACCCACTGAGGCAGAGAGCTTGTGAAAGTGACCGAGCATCCTCAGCTTGTGTCTTAGACAAAGAGATTCTGGCCGGGAGCACGTCCCACTAGGATTCGGAGCGGCTCCCTCCTCGGGACACAACAGCCCATACGAGACAAGCCCTCCAGGGGCCGGCCTTTTAATTAAAGAAGCGCTTGTTTGTCAGCCATATGATGCATAAGGTTATCACAGTAGGGAAAAGGAAAACATCACTTAAGCTGCAACCACAGCAACAAATGTGCTGCCTCACCATCGCAGCAGCTCGTCCGACAACTGCAGCAGCTTCAGGTGTCAGAACCAATCTGTGTTACTCCAGTGTGTTTCACACAGAGCTTGTGACCATGAAGAAGAGTGGACTTTAATAAGTGATATTCTACTGCCGGAATCCCTGCGGTAAAATAGCTCACATAGTTTCCATGTGTCTGCATTCATTTTTCACCCCATCTTGAATGTTCCCAAATTAAGTGTCATCACTATACATTAACTTAGGATTCACTTCAGTGTAAGACTATTCAGAACTCCAGATGCTAAGGCTGCACCCATTTAACAAAGGAGGTGGGTCAAAATAAGATAAATTAATCCAAGGGCAAAGTTGTGGTTGATTTATGAGGGAGTGATCTTCCACCGCAAGGGAACCAGGTTGTTTTGGAGTTTATTTTACTATATCAATGAAGAAACATTTTGTCTTGTGGGTGAATTATTTACAGAACGACCTTGCATACTTCATTTTTTGAGTAGCTAAACCGAAATTCATCTTAATATTTACTGTTGCACATAAATGAATGCAACCAAGTTGCTCCACAGGAAAACTTCATTCTGGGAGTGAAGCAGATTTACAAAGTTAGTAATAAGCCTTCTTTCTGTCCTATTGCCTGCAAATGGTTACAGTTAGAAACTCATTGTAAATATCCAGAGGTCTCTAAACCACACCCCCTTACTGCACAGGCTTTGTGATTGATTGAAAATGTCTAGACCAAGGGAAGACTTTCAAGCTTGATAACGGAAACATGCAGAGGAGTGGTCCATTTTTATTGACAGATCACTTAAAGTACTTAATAATTCACTACAACTAGGCGATTATTTGATCTCAAGAAATAATAATGGAATGCAGATTTCTGGACAATCTCTATTATCAGGTGTTGCACTGTTTCTCGAAGGAACACAGACTTGTAGGATGCTATTATACACCTCTCCTCCCACCAGAGGTGGTTTTCTGAATTGGTCTAATGACAGCGAAGACGGGCCGGTCCAAAACATGTCTGCGTTCTTTTGTTGCCAGAGAGACCTCGCGAAATGATACTAAACCTGAATACATTTAGTTAACCAATCTATTCGACGTTTGTGGGTGTTTTGCTGAGCATGTTTGTAGCAGTAGTCTGTTTGCAGCATTAGGCATCAAGCTAACTTGTTCTGAGGAGTGGACAGTTTTCCACATTTCTTGAGTTTTTGTTTGTCAAACGGTTTAAATAACTGTAGTTTTTGTAGATTCAAGATGCATTTTGAAAACAATCGGGATCCATTCCAATCTGGATTCATTCTTTGTTTTATTGCCCTATTATTTACTACATTCTATATCACTTAATTTACAATTAATACAACTTAATTATTATTCTTTGACTTCAAAACATTGCAACCAAATGAATCTTAAAGTTCAGAGAAGTAATACAGAATTCTGGCAACGTTAGGTTTATAAACGCCTTTACAGTACCATCTACGCATTTTATTTTATTTTGAACTTCATCTGTAACAGAACTGAAATAACAAAAGAGTGAAGGACATGAAAAAGAGAGATGAATAGAAAGCACTACTGACAACAAAGACTGCTTTTCTTCTACATATTTTTTTTTTCATTATGCAAGTGCCACGCTGCAGAATAAAAGCTCAGTCAGAGTAGCTGCACACAAAATAAAACAGCTTCACAAACAACATGAAAAACTTTTTAAAACAGGCTGAATCTAAAACGACGGCCATGTCTGCCTTAATCCCTGCTCTCGACCCTGTTGTACGACTATCACCAAATCAACTAAATCTAAATCCTCATTAGGGTGACTTTAGAAAGTCCTGCTGCAGTAGCAAACCCCCAAACAAATCTGTAAATTCGTGTAAAAGCAGATGAACAGAAGGATTGTGGATTAACGAGCTGGGATTTGCCTCCGCCACGTCACTCACACAGCAAATGGAGCAAATCAAACGTCTTATTAATGCTGTGGCAGATGGATAATTGTGTCATTTTATTATCTGCTCACTTATTCGTTATCCACCGGGAGATCTCGGCAGAGATGAATCCTCGGCGGGGTAATTGTTTTACAATACTGCTGTCAGGTGAAAATCCGGATCTCCGGGATGTGGGTCGCTCCATTTATCACTGTACGCTTCAAAATGACAACAGCGCTGTTCCAATTCAGTACAAGAGGAACATCTTTTTTTTTAAGTTGCAGCTTTGAATAATGGAGGCGAATATTCAGTGACTCCATTATTATGGGAAAATAAGTCGTGATGTCTATGGCAAAGACCATGTGCCAGGATTCAGATACGCGAGGCCACCCGAGAGGTTCTGCACCGGTCGTTGCACGGAAGAATCTTTGCTTCTCTCCTCTTCATCCTCAACACTGCAGTGTGAGTCGTTCACACAGATAAAGCCAAGTATGGAAAATGTGATGCCTCAGTGAGTCAGTTCACAGCACTAGACAGTATTTATGTTGAAAAGTGCATCGGGTGTAACGGCACAGTGATGTGGCATCCTCAACGTTGGGCTTGTTGCACTGTCAGTGTCATCAACAGGCTGCATTTTGGGGTTTTTTGGAACACACTGAAAGAGTGACATGAAGACGAGGCCTGGAGCAGGACGAAAAAAACAGTGCCTGGCATTTACTTTCCTTGGTCGCCCACCATAACAGTGATGTCCCCTATGACAACCACGATGTACTTCAAGGACCTCATGCAGGCTTTTAGCCAAGGGGGCGTCTAGGAGTCCTGGGGATGCTCTGAACGGCAAAACTGTAGTGCCTGTATAATGCGCTACTCGTAGTGTCATCACACTACTTTCCATGACAATCTGTTATGATCGGAATTCGCAGATTCTTGACCCTTTAGCAGCGGTTGCTTGGCCACAGCGGTCGCCATATTTGTTTACCGGCGTAATCTTGTGTGCTTATCCACATCTTGTGAGTTGCCACACTTGCGGCATGGAAGTGCGCTGTGATTGATGGGATGTCTGACGCTGATGACAGGAGGAAACCAACAGGTAAGTTCCACACCTTAAACACAACCAAACACAGTCTGCTGTTCTCCAAACCACAACGCCTGGTCCATTAATTTAAGCAGTGCACTCAAAAACGTTTTGCTGGACCTCAACTCCATTTCTGGACGCCCCATTACAACGCATCTCAAAAAACAATTCTGACCCCAGTAAACCAATAGTGAAGTTTAACAAAAGGCCTGTGTACTCTTCAAATTCTGCAACACGCACAGCAACTCTCCCATACAAGACACCACATGGCCTCAAAACCAGGTGAAGGAACGTTACAGCCCGCTGTTAAAAATGAACCATTGGACTGTGTTTTCTTGTGTTTCCTGAGGCTTCTGTCATGAAAAAGCTAGAGCCAGCTTCCATGCTTCAACAGGGTAAATGTACTGCATTCATTGGGTTGACTGACTCAAATACTGGCACTTTTCACAGTGACCTCGCAAAGGTTCTATTCCGGGTTCATTCCCACTGAATACAAATTCTCCCAGTCGGTCATTTTACAGCAATAATTCACAACAAAACAACGTACCAAGACCTCAGTATCTCCCTTGAAAAATCCGTGCTCACCCCTGGTCACGAAACACGATAGACAACATAATAAAGCAGATTTATCCCTCTTGACTTTTTAAACAGCATGGCTCACAAAGCTTCTCCTCTGAAGCAAGTTTTCTCTTTCAGAACATATTGAAAGCTTTCACACACCATAATTAAATGTCCATCTGTTACAACTTTGCAGCGCCTGAGACTTGCAGTCTCATACTCTAACGTCTCAGTTCTTAACACCATGTAAAACTTCCTGTAAAGCCCACCCGTCGAGTCAGTACTAATGGTGGAAGACTGCAGCTTTAATCATTAAAAAAAACCCTCCCTCTTCTTTAATCTGATATTACCTGTAACAGATTAATTGTTATTCTAATCATATAAAAGGTGCGGTTAACACAAGCGAACACACAGCATAAGCAGCTTTACAGCAGGCCGATTCAAAGCAAATAAACAAGCCATAATCAAATGCAGCCGCTGAGGAAAATTGCTTTCAGCTGTAATGAAACAGGTTACAGGAGCAGGCGGGACCACCATGGAGCCTGAGCCATCATCAGGGGAGCTTGATCATATCAGTTCAGAGCAGAAAATATCAACATCAGCGACCGGCTGAGTATGTTTAGAGTCAAGCTACTCTGGGGAAAAAAAAAAAAAAAAACATAACCTCAGGCTTTTTATGAAAAGGCAGCGAGAGAAACAAGATAGAGACAAAAATAGACACTGACAAACCACACTGATGTTCATCCAAGGATTACTGAACGATGTATGCTCATCTTGAACTAACATTTGCTGGCTTGGATACGGTCATAAGACAGACAGTATCTTTGGTCATGCCAGGATGAAAAGTTCATAAGAGAGGAGACAAACAAGCAAGGACCATCAGACTAGTTTCCAAATAAGCATCGCTATACCTTCCAACGTTGCCTTGGAAAGCTGTTTGACAAACATCTCACAATACTTATGGTGCGCTTTCACAGAATACTACTACACTGCCAACTTTAGCTTCGACTTTCATCCAAACGTGGAAGTGCAATGAAGCAGCATTTCTTAAAAGTATACTCTCTGAAAAAAATAGGATTAGAACATGTGTAAGACTCATAACTTCAAACTGAAATGCCACCAGATGCAATTCTACCAATAGAGAACATGGTCGCAGTGTCAGACAAGGCAATCATGGGATCCTCAAAGCAGCATTTTCTCGCTTTTGTTGCGTCTCTCTTTCACAGCACAACCGCTACTTCAGATGTGAACGAATAATAAAGACAGCAACACAAGAGAGCACATATCAGTTAAGGGTTTAATAGGCATTAGAGTGTTTTGAAGCCTCAGATCTGCACTTGAAGCAGAAGCAAACCTACTTCAGTTGGGTTTTTTTCTGCACTTTTTTCAGTTGCAAAACTGGAACAGACAGCATTGTGGCACTTTAAACAAGGCCATTTTAACAAGGAAAAAAACGACTGAGCAAAAAGGCACAGGAGAAAACATTCCAAGAATTGTAGCTGGCATGGTATGGTCCACGTTTACAGTCCCACCATAAACGACAGTGATGATCCCGAGCCCACATCATTGCTGCTTCTGATATTAGGAAGAGTATCTCCTATGGATCAGATAAACATCTGCAAAAATTATGTTGTAATAATATAGATGAGGGAAGTTACTTCCAACTGAAAGTTCACACCGACGATTGATATATTTTACAGTAGTTTACAGTCTTAGTTTCTACAGTACGCCTTCATCTCTAACCGTTTCAAAACTAGAAGCTTTACAGCTACTAAAGTGGAATATAAAAAAAAAAAATAACTGAATTAAATATGAATCAAATCAAAATATCTTCTGGAAAAGAATGTTAAAAATGGGTTAAAGATAGGTTAAAAACTACTCAGAGTAATCATAAAGATGAACATATTTTGACAGCCTTATATAGCCTTATATATTTCAATAAATACTTTGACGGCAATGCGCTAAGATGGATTAACAAAGCAAACCGTAGAAGGAAAGAGTGCAAAATATTAATTTTTTATGCCGACTTTTCCCTGTAACATCTGGCAGAAACGGTCTACAGAGAGAAACATTTGCATTTGACCTAATCTAGCGCGAGGAGGACGGAGGGACACCCTGTAACCACCCATGTACAGTGATCCTGCACAAAGGGAGGGCATCCATACTGTCGGAATGCTAATGTGACAGCGTCCTGACACCGATACAACCTTCCTAGGAATCCGTCACTCGGACAGGGTCAGGGGGACCACACACCCGCTCCACCGCCAGGGTGTCAGCTTATCAAAGGCAACAGGTCAGATCTATTCCCAGCCCAAGGGCTCTCGTGTCCTCCTGCTAATTGATGAGCAATTAGCACAGGTAGCGCAGGTCATGAGCTCCACTCAAGCGTAGCATTGGATAAAAGCACGAGTCACGACCTGTTCATGAGAACACAATTCAGCCCAAATCTGTCCCCAGCGAGGCTTATTATCAACTTAGATCAACGCGGCTCATTCTGAGGAGCATTAAAAGATCATATTATGAAGCCAACACAATTATTAAACGGAGAGAGTCAAAGCTCACACAACGCATGAGCTTCAACTCCTGCTGTAATTGTACCACATGCACCAACATCATTTAATAAGCACAGTCCATTTGCATGCAAATCAGGCCAATTACCAAGAAGTAGCTGGCATGTGAGTATCATCTCACATAGCGCTGCAGTACGCCTCATTTGCTTAGCCTCGGAAACACAAGCCTTCATAGGGGGTGTTTATTTAACGTGGGAAACAAAAATGAGACACGAGCACTCATTTATATCTGAAAAGCGTTTGCGTTTTTGGTCCGTCAAAGTGCAGATACTTTAAAGCAGGATCTGTAGCAGGGTGGGAAAACTTAAGTGAACCGCTTATTATAGCGCAAACCCACAAGCAATGTGTTCAATGTCTTCAGAGGAAATGGCAGGAGATGCCAGGAAAAGGCATTTAGCTGCTCTGACATCTTCGGTCTCTCACTGACAGCAGCAGTCCGGCACACAACAAGCGAAAATAACTACAGAATCACAGCAGGCTGCACTCGTGCACTTCTGTCATATGTGACACATTATCTCGGGGAAACCCAGCCGTAGCATTCGGGGACGGATAAATTGCTCGGCTTTAGTTCACTTAACTTGAGCTATGATGTCTTGGAAGTAATACTTGTCACATATTTGCCAAAATTATTTAATGAATTATTAAATAGCGATCGCTCAGTACTTGGCGGATGATTTATTACCTAGCACGGGAATGGAAGCTGTGTAATACAAAAGAGCATGACAGTTGGGCTCAAGGCAGTCGGAAAATAACGAAACAATTCCGATATGTGGTTCAACTGAGCTTGTTCCTCACTACTTACTCTACCAGTGTTTTCACCTCCTTATATTATACAATCAGAGACACACTGGGTGTTAAATACTTTACTAATCTACTAATTAGAATGCATCTATTTGGTGCTATGTTTAGTTTTAAGCCAACTATTAAACAATGAGTTAAAGCATAATGCCTGATATGGTTTCAAATGATATATAATGTTAGCCGTGGTTGTGTGTTTGAGGTGCAGCAGTTTTGAAATATGAAATCTTTAAGTGAGATTCGGTGCATCAACATTTAGCTGCTTATTTATAGAATGTGGCCCAGACAATCTATGCGATCTCCTCACTTTGGCAGTCTACAATCCTTCACAATCTAATATCATCCTATCGCACCCCTCTACTTCTGGCTTGCAGGTACGGGTTACCGCTACTTGTGAACAATCATGGCGCACCGCCACAGCTTAAATGAGTGCCACCACACTTTCAGAAAAATGGTCGCTTTTTGAAGAGGAAATCTCACGCTTTCAAACGTATTAAAACGGAAAGGAAGCAACGAAACAAACGGATAACACAAAGCACATCATGGAGCTGGACGTGGTTGTGGTGGTTTGCAATGGAAAAATCCAAGAAGAAACTTCAGATTGACTGAAGTACGTTGCTTGTGGAACTCAAGTCGCACATTCCAGTCAGACATATAAAGAGACAAACAACTACTAAATTTGAATGTGATTGACTTGTCATGATTAAAAACTAGCTTTTTTTAATCGTCATACGTAAAAGTCAAATTTTCTCATCTGCTTCTTTGTTTTTCTATCGCTTCTTGAGTGGCCGCGTTCCATACCACGTTTTTTTTTTTTCTCTCTTTTTTTTGCAGAAACCCTGCAGTCTTTAGCATTTGTATTTGAGTTGGAACTACTACTATCAAAATATGACCATGAATATAGCCAAATTAGCTTGTTTTAGTCAAGTTTTCTTAACCTGGCAATGCATAACTAATTCATTCGCCCTTCACCAGCTAAAAAAAAAAAACACTGAATATATTGCTCATCATTGCAACATAGTAAAAAGAACAAATAAATACTCCAAAATAAATAATACAAAATAAATACTTCAACTTACATCAGTCCAATTGGGTTTGAGGTGCAGTAAAAGACATATTGAGACTGAGAAATGAGACGCCTGAAAACCCCAAATGTATTTTAACAAGATCATTACTGGTGACCACGACAGCTTATCCACACAGACAGATGGTCGGTAGAAAACAGCAATCATCTCCAACATGATATCCAACATTGATCCAGGCTTTACATGAAGCCGGCCCACTGTCTTCTACAGAAAATCTGCCTTCAGCTATGACATTACAGTCGCAGCATGTAGGAGGAGGCACTCAATCATGACTGATTAATTCCTTGGCTGAGCCTCATGGGAGGTTGTCATCGTAATGAGGTGGACGGCGATATGATTGTGTGGACTTTCAGAATCAGGCCATCATCTTGAGGACTGCTTTTCTTATGTGTATCTAACTAAACATCCTCGTCCGTCTCGTCAGACTGCCTGCTATTCCTCCCATGAGAGGAGCGCTTTATTTGCCATTTGGAGTGTAATGAGATAAAAGAAATAAGAGGATGTGACAAGAGAAGCTCTTATATTTTTTGAGAGCTCTCCTCTACCAGCTGAAATACCTAGAAGGTAATGACAGTGGCGGTGTTATCAGCAAACAGCGTATCAGCCAGAAACAGAGGACTATAGCAACAGGTAGTTTATTAAAGAGCAAAATGTCAGGAGAGCACTTACAACTCCAGAGTGAATCGGTTTACAAAGCAAAAACAAGTCGGGGTCTTTTTTCATAAGGTGACAACATTTAGAATGGCAGAGGTAAACATCCCACAAAGAGATGTTGAAGGTAGCAGCTGTCAGCAATGCGAGTCGAAGCAGGGATTCATCATGAAACCTGTAACGTGAAGTCAACATCAGCCTGCCAAACACTCCCAGCGCAGTTCTACAACAGCAAATACACCTACACACCCTGAGGACGCCTCTTATGGACAACCCTTGCTGGTAAAGCAGCAATGGACAACCTGTCATTGATGCTCTTCAATCACATGCAGGTCACTTTATTCCACCGACTGTCTGAAATATTCATATTTTTTAAGTTTATTGACATGACTAAGCGCTAGAAAATACCATGCAAGTCGGTCCTCACAAATTGTCGTGGGGACCGACTTGCGTGGTATTTGGGGCAGAAGCTGTACAGTTTGAACAGGCTACTTTCACTTGTGGAGGTGACTCCTAGGTGCTCGTCAAACTCAAGGCCCGGGGGCCAAATGCGGCCAGCAAGGATCACATACTGTAAGCTTTCAAAACGCAGCTTTCAAATGGTCAAAATTAACTTAAATATTCTAAATTTTGTTGTGACCAAGATTATGGTGTTGCCATTCTAGCTCTCTCTTAAAATGCTTTAGCAGCAGAGCGGCACCCTACGTGGGGATTTTATAAAATTAGAAAACCAATTTTTGGGGGGAGATTGATCCTGTATTTATGACACGCAATGTCAGCGCTCCCCCACCCTCAGTGAAGGAAGGACTCCGCCTTTTAAGGCATAACATTAAAGAGTACCATTATGGACGTACATCGTGGGTGAAGCGTTTGTTCCACCCAAACTAGCAGCACCTGGCAATCAACTTATTACAGACACCTGGCTGCTGAAACGGTGCAACTAAAACCTCACGGCTCCTGGCTCCCATTTAAAACAGTGTCATATATAGACTCTTCAATGAATACAAGTTCAGTTCACTCAAACTCTGGCCCCTGATTGAGTTTGACACCCCGACATGCGGCTTAGCTTGTTAAGTCTACAGCAACATTTGTGATAAGTTCTGACTTCTCCTTTCAAATGAGGCCATTAAGTGTTTTACAAGACATTTATTGAGCTGCTTGGCTTCCATGCACTCTAAACTACATCGGAATGACTTTGTATTAAAGTACAGAGTGTTCAGTTGCGCAGCAAAAAGTGTTGTAAATCCAAAACTAAATTCCATCTTGTACTTTCCAGAAGTCTGTGGGTGCTGTAAAAGCTGAGGAACATTTGGCTCTAGAAGTTTGTGAGAAGGTCAAGGTGCTTTACTTGAAATTAAGTGAATGTTGCAGGTGTGTTTAAATACCGACTGTTAAAATCTCTTACAACCTTGAGGGCCTGAATTAGAGGAGTCTACATGTCCAAAATGACCACAATCTCAAGTAGAACGGAGTGAGTGAAGGCTTCAATTGACATTTCCAAACCTCAATAATCTCAATCTACCTGCGGGATCTTGCCCAACTGGGCATCTCTAATCCGGAAACAGAGCAAAAAGGGAGCCCAAGAGTGGCAGAAGAAATGAACAGAACTATTTTAGAAGAGGAAAAGCCACACTCTTCTCAAAAGTCTAAGCATTGTCATCACTGTGGCACACTCGAGTCAATCACAGGCCTCCACTGGCGAGATCTTGACCAAGATTGCAGTCAACTCCAACGCACAGGTGACGTCTCTCTTACCTCCAGACGGTCCAGGCTGGTGAAGCTGGCTATGGAGAATCCATCAATGATGTCCTCCTCCTGCGAGCTGGACTCGCGCCTCTTCCTCCGGGGGCCACGCGGTGCTCTGGCCGCGGCAGCCGGGCGCTGCGCCTTTTTACCGGCGTCCCTCCCCGGACTGTGTCCCTCCCTGTCGGAGCAGGAGGAGTTGGGGTCGGGGCTGCGGACGTCTCGCAACCTCCGCACCCTCTCTCTTTTGGACTTGCATCTCCGACCCGGCTTCAGTTTACCATCCATGTTTGGAGAATATCCAGACAACTCTCTCCGGTTCGTGGCCACCTAAACGGCCGCAGCAGCGAGCGAACGAGCGAGCGATTCAGCCAATAAACCCCGGCGGATCCTGGCTCCGGCTGTGTGCGTGTTTAAAACAAATAGCCCCCCACATATGACCTTGACTGTACACCCACTCAGTAGCCACGGCGATAAGCGAAGCCCCTCGCACGCACCGCGCGCGCGCGCGCTGTTTATTTATTTAATTCCCCGTCACGATAACGTCGACGCGGTTTCCGTCAAAGCAGGTGCAAACGAGCGGAGCAGTTAAAATCCACGCATTACACACTCGCTTTGGAACTTTTCCGTGGCGACGCTTCGCTCGCGACGTGCCGCAAAGGAATCATGTCGCTGGCCGCTGTTGTTTTTTTCCGGCTCCATGATCCGAGCCTGTCAAACACACACACTCTATCCGAGCCGAACCGAACACCGAGCAACTCGAGCCGCCGTGTGGAGTGAATAATCCGAGTTTGGGGACGTATTCCTCCGCGTGCGTCCGTGGAGAAGGAAGTCCTGCTGCTGCTGCTGCTGCCGCTTGTCCGCGATATTTCCCTCAACGATCCGACAGGCATCCAAACTCCAGCCTGGATCCCGACGGTGGCTTCTCCCTCTCTTACATCCACTCCAGCTCAGCGGCTCCCGGTGTTGTCTCCTCGCATAATCGGGCTGTGATAAGTGTCCTTAAAGCGACAGCGATGATGAAAATCTCCCTCCATCTCGATCCCTTGATCCGAAATTAAGAGGCAGACAAGCCTCTGAGAAGCCACGTAACTGACGTATTTCCGCCACCTCTGGCCCCAAATTTACCAAAGGAAGGAAGCTAATGCACAGAAAAATGAGAGAGAAAGGAAAGCATCACTCTTCCTCACACGCTGCGGCGCACTTTCACTCACGTTATGTCACATTAAGTGCTCCTTAGTCACACATTGTTACTGTCAAAGCTGCCATCCAACCTGCGCTCAGGTTCTCCACTGAAGGCACGTGCCAATACTTCTGTCGTGCGCATAGTCTTCATGTAAAACTAGACATTAAACTGCACAAATACAACACTGCAACACATGTCACATTTACCGCACAACCATGTACAGAAATGTATAAGAAAAACATCCACACAGCTGCCCACACAGATACAAAACTAGTACACACCAATAAGCATCGTAATGATAGTTATAGATGCTCGCAATTGTCTTCTGCTTAACAACAAATCACACTCTGTGGAACACACAAAAGCTGCATACATTTATCTAAACAAAACCTACATGAATCACTTATGGTAAATAAGTACACAATAACACAAGCCTATTCCAAAAGCCTTCACCTTCTTCTGCCTCTTATCCGGGGTCGGGTCGCGGAGGCAGCATTTGGAGCAAGGAAGCCCAAACTTCCCGATCCGCACAAACCTCCTCCAGCTCTTCCCGGGGGATCCCGAGGCGTTCCCAGGCCAGACCGGAGACATCATCTCTCCAGCGAGTCCTGGGTCTTCCCCGGGGTCTCCTGCTGGTAGGACATGCCCGGAACACCTCCCCAGGGAGGCGTCCAGGGGGCATCCGGATCAGATGCCCGAGCCACCTCAGCTGGTTCCTCTCGAGCTCCTCCCGGATGACCGAACTCCTCACCCTATCTCTAAGGGTGCGCCCAGCCACCCTGCGGAGGGAACTCATATTCCAAAAGCCATATTACAAAATTTCACTTTAACTGTCACACACATACAGTATAAGTACACAAATGCATATGGAAAAAAGATATAAACACAATCTTCCAGTGTCATTTAGAAAACGACACAAAACTGAAAAAAAAAAAATTTGCAGCTACGACACACATCAAAACACTCCTAAACTAAAGGTCAATGAATAGCAACCAATACTTCCACAAACGCACACTAAACACATATATGTAGGTGATGCTTGTAATTGTCTTCACTTAAACACCAGAACACACACACGCCTAAACAAAGAATTGCACTCATTTATCATCGTAAAACATACAGACAAATGAGTTACACTGCAATGCATCACAACACCAAAGGACACATATTCCAACACTCTGATGTGCAACTCTGTTTACCCTCAGTGACCACACTTAGAGTTTCACTGAAGCACATACACATCTTCCTTCAACCTTCACAAACACGTCAACACTGAAACAAAAAAGTAACTGTATGTTACTGTGCATAAACAAAAACATACATAGAAATGCTCATTTAAACACTGTCAAAATCTACGCTGACACACACAATATCACACCTAAACTACAAGCATACAACCTAGTATTCTCACAAGCACCTTATGTGTCGCTACACTGAACACTTACAGAAAAGTCATTCTTATAGCTGTCTTCACCAAAACACCATAACACACACTGCTGCCAAGACTCCCACACAAAAATTAGTTTTTAGCACCAAACACGCTCATAAATATGGACTAAACAAATGCGGATTCACCGACTGAATAAATAACTTAAAACATATACTAACACTAAAACACACGTATTACAAAAAAAAAAAAACTTTTATACATGACCAAATAAGCATCCAAATTTGAAGCAGATACATATATACTGTATGTACTGATACAAGTCACACACGACTCGACTTTCAGCAAAGCACACAACCCTTCTAACACACAAAAAATAAACATGAATAAAGAGACACACACAAATGAAATCAAAGACCTCTTGATGTTTATTTAATTTTAGTAATGTCATGCTGAAAAAAGAGCCACAAAAGAGTGCGATCACTGATACAAGCAGCGGATATAGCGTCAGGATGAAGAGCTCAGTCATCAGGAGGACACTCAGAGCAGATCCTCCTGGTGTGGAGTTACCTGAGGTGAGCATGTCCAAACAGAAGGAACCCCTGAGACGCCTTGAATAAGCTGAGGAAGCTATATTTGAGTTATGAAACTGGCCGTCAGACCAGAAGTTTGAAGATCTTGGAAATATATCCGCACTTGCAATCTCTGATGTTCCTTAATAATACATTACCCTCCCAACCCTGCTACGCTTGAAGCTCATATGAGAGGAAAGAATGTAATCTGATTTACTAGCTAATTATCACATTACTTCCCAACGATGACTCACAGTACATGAAAGATCCTGTTCAATTAGCAAAGACGTTGAAAGACAGAGGTTAACGCGAGGTGATGTCATGGAAATGTAACTATTAAAGACATGAATTTGCTTTTTGCGGAGGTTTCGTTCAGAGCCCAGTGTAACAGAAGCACCTGAGATTGAGTGGATTTTAAGTCACTACCAACATCAGTTGTGTTCGCCAGCTCATTCTGACGTCTAGCTTGTCTTGACCTTGACCTGTGACACGGCTCGAGCTTCAGCCGACAGAAAAGCAACAGTTGTGACAACAGAAGCCGAAACAGATTTCACCATTGGAGTGAAATGTGTCTGAGAGGTGTGCAACATCACGTCCTCGCTGCTCATATCAAACAAAGTGAGTGGCAGGATTAATGAGCATCTTCAGTTCGGGGGACACATAACAAATCACGAGTCCTTATTTCATCTCCAGCGCTCAGGCGGCGATGAGAGCAAACTCTACAGGAGGGCGACGGAATATTTAGGCAGCTAAGTGTCTCGGCTCAGGTGTGGGAATTTTCTTTTATGGCTGGAATCTTCAGTGGAACTGCGCGGCGACGCATCAAAATGCAAAAGGCTTTTATGCAAATACAGTGCGCCGCTGCAGGGTAAATTATCTTGAGCTCTGTAGGTGATTAAACCGCCGTCTACAGTCACTCAGCGAGTGGATGTGATGAAGATTTTATGATACACTGCTGTGCCCGATTACACTGTGTAATCAAAATGTTCAAATCAAAATGCACACACATTGTCTCTGCTCATTACTGGCTGTAGTTCAAGGCGTGCCGAGCTCCCTGGCGTCCTTTCACATCCAAGTAGCAAATTAAAGGATGGCAGCAAGTGTATTATTCTACCTGGATGTTACAAGCGAGACCTCAAACCAGGAAATGAGCACATCAATCGCAGAGCAAATGGAGCTTTGGGGAGGCAGAGACGATATCATTTTCATGTTACTTTAACCTCTGTAGCCACTCTGAATAAACTCTCTGTTTGAACAGCTTTGCAAGAACTAATTCAGCAGGAGATTAAAAAGAGTGGGAACAGGTATGGTTAGAGGGCCATGGAGGAGAGGGAAGAGATTACCTCTGTTTCCTCCATGCAAGTATTTGCTGTGAGCTTAATCCATAGACTCTGAGCTCCCACATAGCAGTCATTCAAACAGCCTACTCTTGGAAACGCTTGAGCCCTCGCTGTTGCTGGAAGGAGCCTGTCATGCTTTTGTGACATCGAAGCGGCCCGATTGTTTTCTTTTGTCGCCGCGATCTGGCTTCGTTTCATGTGGCCAGGGTCACGGTGCCACTCTCTGGAGGGGTTATTTTGAGTCAAGATTGCTGCGAGATGTGGCGCGGACAGCAGGTGAGAGGTGAACGGAGAGAAGAGAAAAAAAAAACCTCTGAAATGTGCAGCACATCCTTCGGAATAGGAGCTGAGGAATCAATAAGATTTCACAGCAGAAGCGTTCGAGAGAGTCTTCCTGTGGCCGTGAAGAAAAACAGATACCGTTACGCCCCGCACACATAAGGTGTAGCGTGACCTCTCCTTGCACTTACAAATAGAGCTCCTTAAAGGAAGAGCGAGAAGTGGGAGAATACCGCGGAGAAGCCCAGAAATAGAGCTTGAAATGAAATCTTCTAGTTTAAATGAAGGCTGCAGACAAGTGTCTTGGTGGTCGTTTACAACCACTGAATCATTGCTATTGCTGCCCAAAGAGCTCTGTCACTGATAGAATGAAGACACTTCTGCCATTTTCATGCTGTATTGTTTGATTTGCTCCGAGGTAGAAACACAGTGTGGGAGAAGGAAGCTTGGGAAGAGAAGAATAGTTGTGATTAAAACTAAAGAGCCATTCAGGTTTGGACCAATATCTTCATAATAAAGTGTGTTTTACATGTTTGCTTACTCAAACCAAAACAGTGTGAATACTACCTTGACTAACTTGTCAACTGAGTCACGTGCATATCATTCTAATCCACGCCAACCACACCCTAGTCAGGCTCTTGCAGGCCACATAAATGAGTATTATTTAGCATTGTTAGCCGCTCTTTTATAAAGGAGGTATTTAGGAAATACCTTGTGAATAAAGTGCAAAACAGTGTATTGACCTGTTTGCACTGTTTTTATTTATATTGAGAACCTTTGAATAAAATACAATTATAAATAATGAATTATTTTAAGCATAAAATGTCACGGCGTCATGGCCATAGTCTCTTTTCTTTTTTTCTTTTTTATTATTTATTGCTGTTGTATGTCCTGTGGTTTCTTCTTCCCATCTTTGAGTCGTGATGATGTCCAGCTGCAACCAGTCAATAGTCAGTGCACCTGTTAGCCTTCATAAGCCTCCAGGTTCACGGCTGTGGAGTCCATTGCCCAGTGACAGTCACTGCTCTCGCTCTACTGTGTTGAGAGTTTGTTTTCTACTCCAAGTGTGTTCATGAACCACCAGGCGCTGCCAGTGCGACTCTCTCTACATTTCATTTTTCTGTTCTTGGAGCTCAGGTGCATTATCCTGGTTACCAAAAGTAACCTCGGCTTTCATCTCTACTTCATTCTTCAATTGGTTTGTTTTCAATACCAATCGTTGTGTGAGTGAAAATATTTACATGCAATTTAGGCTGACAATAGACACCTACGGTGATGCAGTGTCCCACCTTAACCAGGAGCAATCGGGGGGGAAAAGAGTCACACTCGGTGACCCCAGAAGGGGATTTGAGGTTCCATAGTGAGTCATAAACAGTTTGTTAAGTTCAACACAATAGTTTGTGTTCAGCAACAGTTCATCATTGTTGACACTAACATGTCAGTCACATTTTATACTGCGGAATTTTTTTAAAGTAAAGGTAAGGTAACTGAAATGTAGGTAAAACTTATGATTAAAAAGTACTTTATTACACAAACATTTTCTTCAATATTTCTTATTTGACAAACATTACTTTAAAAGAATTTAATACAGTAGACAGGTGCAGCTCAATAGTGAAGCTGTTGGCGACTGTTTCTTAGCTCCATTCACCAAGGTCTCAAGGCATGAACAAACTCTTTCAAAGAACAATAAAAGTCATAATCAATCCGACTGTTGGAATGTTATAGAAAGACTGTGGAAAGTGCACGAATTGGGCAATTATGTTTCTAATAGGGCTTCATACCGCGAGTGTTGTTAATGGCTGTCAAAGCAGTTTGAGATTCTATTGAATCATTGTCGCAGTTTAGAAAAAATATAATTTCCTGGAAGACGGAATTGCAATGAAGCATCAATAATGAAAAGATGGAATACAATCAGTTAATATTTGAAAAAGTGGCATTACTCTTTCAAATGTTTAAATATAAAACAATCGTATATGAAAGGGAGGTGGACTACATAACAATATTTTTATTTTTCGTCTTTCATCTTTTCGTCTTAATATTAAACCAAAAATTTACATCCACATTGTAATTCAATTTAGCCTTTTTTTCTTATTATGACACCACATAATATAATGTGGCCATCTGGAATTGTGCTACTAAAAATGTTCTGCAAAGTTAATCTGTGTTATTTAGATAAATTTTTTTTCTGTAATGAATGAATCCAATTTGTCACATCAACATCTCATTCCTAATGTGTATATGATCAAATATGACAAACAATAATTTAATAATATTTATTATTTAAGTAGTGACTTGATGGACTATGAGTAAAATGTTATTAATGTTATAACAAATTTTTGGAATGCAAAAAATATTTTATAATCCAGTTCAAAACATATCCAAGAATGGCGACATATAAATATAATACATAACAGGTCAACATCACTAGGATGTAAACTAAAAATAGACACAATTTTTGCATGGTTGACTTTCTAGATCATAAATAAAGCCATCAACCTATGTAAAATATGTCTAAAAATGATGGTAATGCTCTGGTGTGGGTGACGGCATCTGATTCTCCTCACTACTAGATAAATCTGCAGCTCAAGAAAAACCTTGAAGGTTTGATAGATGTGTTATTTTGAGTCAACAAGCAGCTGCGGGTATCGATCTGATGAATTTTAATGAAGATGTTGAGCTGTCACCGAGCAAGGGAGACGATACAATGGTGACTTTTTTGCCTCAAAGCTTTTCAGAAGCCTCTTCAAAGTATGACTGAGTGATTTACCAGTTTGGTGGCAAATATGCCCAGAGGCCTCTTTCAATGAGCTCCCTCCAGGGAAACTAGGGGCTGCTATACAGTTGCTATAGCTGGGCACTGCATGAAAAATTCACCGCTGAAATAGAGTTGCAGCTTCACGAGAGCACTGTTTTCATGTCTTGCCCTCTTGTTCTCCCCAACTGTCGCTCTCATCATGAGCCTTTTTTCCTCTCAGTGTTTCTCTTGTTTGTGTATTTGCTCCTCTTGTGGTACTGAGATCTAAGGCAAAGTCAGCTCCGTGCACCTTCCTCTTCAAAGACTACAGCTGTTGTTTCATGTTGAACACTATTTTTAGAGCGAGCCTTTTGGTTATTGCATGTGAGATGTACACATTTTCAAGTGCTAATGAATCCTTCCACAGCGCTTTATCAGGTGGAAGTCACCAACCAAAGTATGGGAGGTTACAAGAGCGGCTTATCGAGGAAGCGTGTCAATAATTCAACACAGAAGGTCGTAAATCTAAGTGCCTTTGGATATTTCAGAACACCAGGGAGCAAAGTTTAATCAAACCGAGAGACGGCTCCCTAAGCTGGGAGGGTGAGAGCTGGATTTATAGGCGGCCACCGGGGTATTTATTACATCATTCGGGGGCAGAATTAGCAACGTGGCCTTCTACTGTTCCCAATAAGACGAGTGAAGAAAGTTAACGTCACGGTAAATGTCATCATAAAGGAAGACGCTCCGTTGAATTATTACAATCGTTTTCTGTTGGACACATTCATTTTCTCAATCCCTTTCGCTTCACTTTGAAGATCCCTCAGTCAGGAATCCCCACTCTTCTTGTTTTCAGTTTGAGGATTTGCTTCACTTTGAGTGAAATACCATAATGGCTTTTATTGATCCTTGACGTCTGGAGCTGTGTCGGCAGCTAAAGTAACTATGCTTTCTATTTCCCCCCTCTCTCTTTTGGCAAATCGCTTTAACAGACGCGGTGACAGCAAAGCTTTTCATTTGATGTCTGGCCAGGACCATGTCTTCAATTTTCATGGGTGGTAAAAGGATACGCTGAGGATGGTGGTGATATTTGTTCATCTCTTAGGCTCCCTCTCTGAATCCGAACAGCTTTATTAATGTGAGATATCAACACAAATTGTTTCTGTTTCCAGTAACAGTGGTTCTCGTGGTTGTTTTTAAAATAGATCTTGCTGTGTTTAAGAGGGTTAGAATGGCCTTTCTTGCACCAGGCGCATAGCTACTGGAGTCAAGCTGTGAGCACCTTGTGAGCCACCTTCTAACGCTGAAGGGATTCAGCCAGAGTGGAGGATTCTGAACACATTAAAGGGTCTGCAACATAAATTTACATAATTCGAAAGAAGAAATACTATTTTCATTCTGTGTATTCCAAAAAATGTATCTTTTTTCTTTTATTATATCATGATTCAGACGGGTGCGATGCTCGGGTGTCCTAACTGGGTCAATCACCTTTGCTTTCTTGTGACATTCTCAGTTGAACCAAATCAAACAAACACAGTTGGGTGTGGGGGAAGTTGCGAGAAATATTTGAACGTTATGTCAATGGCTTTGAGCAGGTTCATGCGAATGAAGCACTGCAGCCCAATTTATTTGAGCCACCATGTTCTGGAAGCGATGGCTCACACTAAATACTCGAAATAGATCAGTTGGTTCCAAAACAATGCAAGGATGGTGTATATAATAACATAATATATGATCTTTAAATATATGAAACAAGTGGATTTTGGTTTAAATTTTGAGCTTGTATAGAAGCTAAACACCCACAAGTGTCCTGCCTATTTGATGTGTACACTCACGTCGATCACTGTCTGAAGCATAAACAAAGGATCTGACACTTCCAGGTAAGTTTTGATGCTGGTGCTTCTCTGTGCTGTTTTGATACGTTGATATCATCTATGGCTGTCTGCTTTGGTTTGGATTGATCGCTGCAGAGAGCCGAGGGCACTGAGGGCAGCCGAGGGCAAGACCATGTTTACATTGACAACACACGTATCTGCTGACAGAATGTTCCTCATGGTGCGTCTCAGGATCTCGCTTAGTGTAGCGTGTCCTGAATTTGCATTAACTTAAATATTTCACACTTATTTAGCCATCAAATTTAACTGAATTAACTTTGTAGACCATATATAAGGTAATATCATACTTCATAACTAGCTCCAGAACTGTGTTGAGGATCCCTTAAATTAATATACAAAAGTGGTGTGATATGAACGGTGGAAAACGAAAAATGTTATTGCAAAACAAAACAACAAAACAAACAGGAGGCAGGGCAGGGCTCGAAAGAGGTAGAATGTGTCAACTTGAAACTTTTTTTTCTGGGTCCAGCTTGCCTCCAACTCTTTTCCCATGTCAAGGAGACACAAACCATTGTATAGAATTGTCTAGAAGGTTTTTAGACATCACTAGACCGTGATTATGAGTTTGCTTACTTCCGCTTTAAAGCTTAAGCTCGCGCTGCCTCACATCACCCCGTCGAGCTACTCGGCTACGTGCTAGCTTAGTCCAGCTATTAACCGCATTATCCAGGTCATGGAGTCCAACTAAGAGAAAGTCGAGGACTAAGCTGTTTACATGCATTTTAAAGTCCGAAAGTCCGACAGAGCCGGACTAAGGCAATAATTTGGTTTTCTGAGCCGACATGGAACCACAGTCATCGAAGTACCAAGTGGTTTGTCACAACTCTAACTTGGTTTACAGGCAGTCATACATGCTTGTACTTCAGTCTCATCTCTCCGTCGTGACTCGCAGCCAGACCACATTTGGCTAGTCGAGCCAAGGAAGCTTGCTGATGTGCTAATAATTGATGCCTCCCGACATTTCAATGGATCAAACCCGAAGTTGGCAGGCTCTACTCTTTGAGGAATTATTGCTGTATTTATTATTTCCTTCCAGACTTTTGGTTTCACCCTCGATGTCCACAGCAGATAAAGTAGCATATTTACAGAAGAGATTTTTACAAACTGACACTGTGTCAAACTGCCTTCCAGGCCGCTTGTCAGAAAGCACCAATAAGAGGGTGGCAGCGTTCTCTCTGGTTGCACGGGTCTTTGAAACCCAGCAGCATAATGAGCACCATGTTAACAGACAGGGTAACAGAGTAGACACTCAGGGCAGCATTAACAGGCAGATGACAGGCTGTCTGTTCTCTTTGGCGACACGAGTGAGCTGCGCAGATGAGACCAACACATAGCCAAGGCCTAATTGTGTCACAATTGAAGGCTATGTAACATTTTGAAATGATCTCTGTTGCTGTTGCAACTGGCATCAACAGCTCCCCACCTAGCAAGTTGACTTCCAAAACGAATGGGCTTTAAACTACGTTATCATTTGGAAGGCTGGATCGGAGGTAGAGGAGACATCTTATCACCACCAGCTGTTCGCCACTTGAGATTTCCAATCCATCTCCTCGCAGGATGCTCCGGAAAACCCTTGTTGTTAATTGTTAAAATCTTATTCCTTCTTCTTTCCATGCAACACACCAGGATTTTTACGCCTGCTGCATTTCAATTTATTTGTTCAATCCCATTTTAATAAGGTTTTGGTTTGAAGATGTTGCGCTTTCACAGCCGTTGTTTTAATCAAAGACATGAAATTTCACTTCACATTTTCATTTTTTATTCGTGTTGAAAGAATATTTGTTGAAGGCCCGCGCACTGTTTTTGAGCGTTTATTTGTTCCCGTTTTAAGATGTAGAATTTTTGTGAACATGAAGTAATGAGTGGTAGTTGAGGTTTCATGACACAGTATTGAAGGGTTGATGAGGTTTCTTGAAACAGTTTCCTGATGGCACTGTCTGCTGTAAAATGTTTGGACTTGAAACCACGACTCAAATCTTTTCTAAACCAAGACCACCTTCTAGTGGCCTCTGAAAATTGGGACCCTGTTTCATCAACCGTGCAAGACTGTTTCATGATGCCTCATCGACCCATCACTAATATGTCAGGTATATTTGAACACATTTTGACCTCTTATTTCTTCCACGTTTCCAGGTGAAATTAAATGTTCTTTCTTGCACTTGGCCATTTCAGACGCTCAGCCTTAGAGGCAGACAGGAAGTCACTCTTGTGAGTGGAAACCCGGAACTACTCAAGTTTTACTTTTGGTGTTTGAACGTATCATAGAAGTTAGCAGAACACAATGATCAGTATCATTTTTTTTGCCTTACTTATTGCACTACTCAACAGCCTTATTTCAATGAACCAAATTTTAAACAACTATTACGTCCAACAATAATGGTTTTACAAAAACTAAAACGTTTTCCATTTTCGCTCTAATTTGGATGTTAAGGGCTACAATTACTGACAGCCACACTCAAAGTGCTCCACAGCAAGCGCCTTTGGGCTCCACTGTTATGCATAAATATCTTCAGTGCTACAGCGCAAGTGCGAGGCAGGAAGAATATAAAATCAACGACAGGCATATTGGAAGTTAAAAGGCTGTAAAATAAGTGTGCGTTCAAATGGAGAATGACGGAGAGGCTGTGGGCAGGCCTGTTATTCTGGGCTTCCTGTAACGCTGTTGTGACTTTCACAAGGCTCTTGATTAGCAAACAGCAGCCCTCCAGATAAAAAAAAAAAAAAACACTGAATGGATTTGCATGTAAAGAGAGCTGGAGCTTTTCATGCATGCAACCTCTCCAGGCAACAGAAGGAACACGCAGCTATAGATGTTGTTTTGTTTCCCATGTCCTTTTGGGTCAACTTGCGGTCT
The DNA here is from genome assembly GCF_027744825.2 of Synchiropus splendidus. Classification (NCBI taxonomy): domain Eukaryota; kingdom Metazoa; phylum Chordata; class Actinopteri; order Syngnathiformes; family Callionymidae; genus Synchiropus; species Synchiropus splendidus. The sequence continues at coordinate 22,848,148 of NC_071340.1, read as the reverse complement.
TAACACATCTATTTATAGTCATGGTAATGTGTTACAGTATCCTTACTTTGTTGTTAGCCCAGACAATAAAGCTTTGTGCACAGTGTTGGACACAAGGGTGATGGAACTAATGGCTGCTACGTAGCACTGAAATAATAAGGGACATTGTTGCTTTCAGATGACTGTTGTTGTCTCCCTGTTTCACCCATTTCTCGACCACGAATTGGCAACAATGTCTGACATTGATACATATATCAATCAAATATATATATATATGCATTTGTTTCAGTTTGAAAGCCGTTCACATCACACACAGAGAGTTGTCATGGGTGTTTTAGATGCATTTCTTTCTGGAGAGGCATCAAACACTCGACTGTCCAGGCACTCAGCCCACAACTTTTCAGTCCAACCTGCTGCTTCTTATCAGCCCCCCGGGGTGCACTCCTCCCACAAAGCTTAGTCGGACCTCACACTTTGCAGGGCTGCTTTCTCCAGCATGCCGTCCAACAGTGGGTCGGCTTTTGCTTTCTGCCTGGAAGGCTTGGAGCGCTCAGATTTTGTTTGCCTGGCTCCTTCCTTCGCCCTGCTCTCTTCATCCAAACGTCAGGAATCATTTCCATTACACATTCAGCGCTCAAGTGCTCCAGTGTGCAGTCAAAAGACTCCTTTTTACCAGCTTTTATAGCAATATAGAAATCTAATACATTCCAGCTGCGCAAACCAAACATGATTAAAGTAAATAGGCCATTCATTTGTTCTGACCTTCTGATTTAATGTAGCATCGACACTAAGCAATCTTCAGTTATCAATGTTATTATTCTCTCAATGGTCCAGTACAGTATGTGTTTCGATTACATGCAAGGACATTGGTTTTGAAGGTTTGTAAATGTGCAGGAGTCAACGCCGTAGTGTTGTAGCCCAGAGCATCTGAGGCTGAGACCAGGCTGAGACCTTGAAAATGTGAGACTGATCTTCTACAAGAGTGGTGTGAGTGAACAGTTTGAATTGGCAATTCATTCATGTCACAACCTTACTAAAGTTCTATCCTTGTGGGGACATTGTGAGGTTTCTCATTGCCATTGCTTTCCCCAGCCTCTCACACTAAACCAAACCATCCAAAAGAAATGGCTAAACTTAACCAGGACCTAAACCAAACTGTACTGACTCAGTTATTTGGAGGTTTTAATCCTCAAATTGTAGCTTAAGAAATGTCGCAAGTATTGTGACTTGTGACGTGATATTTAACTCTATTGAAGGTAACACAGATTGATAGCATCTGTACATTGATACTGTGTCTGTCCATCATGTTCACTGTTTGGTTTAAAAAGTTTTCCTCTTTACCAGTATCCATTTTTTTCATTACACATTGTTTATTTTAGGTAAAAATCCAAATCCTTTAGAAGAACACAAACACGTTCTCCCTTTCATGGCATGGTCAGAGCCAATTGTCCTTCTTGTTTTGACTTGAGACCAGGTCGCTTCCACACAAAGATTTTGAGGAGCCTTAACTGGAGATTTTTTTTTGCAGAGTTCTTGTTAAATATGCAACAATCCAGAGGTAGGCGACCTGCTGAGGTAGCAATGTTCCTAAACTGCCGCTGAACAGAGAGAGAGAATAAATGATTGATCGTGAAGCGATTCAGAAGCCTTCAGATGTTGGGGACACACTCCTTTACACAGCACTTGAAAACAACACGATGATACGGCTAGGAAATCACAGATCTGCTAAACTGAGAGGTGAAGTATCAAGGCTTCATTTAAGCAGCTTTGTACCACGACGTTTTATGAGCCACATCCTAATGGAGCAGACCCGGGGGCCACATGCAGCCCGATGCCTGTATTTTTGTGGCCCTTTTGACGTCAGACTAAAACTATGATACTGATATGTTGTAATTTTTCTGCCTTTTTTGTTCTTTCTCTTTCAGTGACCGCCACCACTACAGCAGGAAATATAGCATGTTCTTGTTTCAAGACAAAAATGTTTGTGTTGTTCTTCAAAATACATAGAGGGACTACTGAAAATGCATATGAAATGAAATATTTCAATAGTTTCCATTGCATATTTACACTTCATAATTTCCTTACTTACATTTTATCTTTTTCCGTCAACTTGTCCATGTTACTTAAGTATATATTTTGGATATTTTTCTGTTATGTTTTGTATTCTTCGCAGTCTTTCTTTTGATGAAGGCCCCTCACAACAGTTACAGTTTCTAATGTGTTTATAATGTGTATTTTATTTTATTTTATTTTATATATAACACTTTCCTAGTTGGTGGGATCCCCACTGACCATGGCAATAAATTTGATTCTGATTCTGATGTGTGATCACGTGAGATCGCAACAGTCAAACCAGAGTATAAGCCACAGGACCTTTGAAAACAAAAAACAAAACAAAGCGGTGCGACTTATAGTCCAGATAATACAGTGATTATCCACACTCCTAGTCTGACAGTTTATTCTCTGTTCAGCTGTACCTCCATCCTTTATAGAAAATATACATGAGTGCAACATTGTTAATGCAGTATTAGCATCTTGCCACATTTGCAGAGTAGCGTGCTGCCTTCACGCTGTCAATTTTTTGTAGACTCAGCAAAAGAATACAGACCTGAGCTAGTTCAAGGGACGTATCCTGTGAGTGAGTATCCTCTTATCAACGTGAATTGAATTCATGATGGTTTAATGTGGGAAAGTTGAAGTTTAGGTTGGCAGCATTATTGTCCCCCGTCAATAATAACCATTTTATTTATAGGGCACTTCAGTTTTCAAAATGGCGGCGGCTGCAGCACGGGCGTAACAGCATAGAAGGCTCGATCTGTGCATGAAGCTAATCGCTCTTTACAATTGTACTGGTTCTACAAGGTTCTTTTTCCATTTCCATTTCTTACGAGGCTGCTATGGACTGAGCGAGGACATTTTTCAGGACTTTAGGGGGCCTCCGTTTCAGAACTTGTAATGGCAGAGGGCACTGGTGAAGGGGTCAGACAGTTGGTGCTGGACGGAGGGGAGACTACATCGGATACATAACATCTTGAGAGGTTTTATAAATGGTGAAGGGAATCACTGTTGAGAATGTGTCTGGTGCTGTAGTTGTAGGACGCTGTGCACAGCGTGAGGTGTTCTGACGAGTCCTTGTGGGTGGGTGTCGAGGGTGAGCAACCGATGAGGGTGTGTGTGATGTTAACCGTGGGTCACATGGAGCGGCCAGAACGTTGGATAGGTTCTGTTTTGCACAGGCCGCGGATCAATGCTTAAAAAGTTGCCCTGGATGTAATTAAATAAACACTTCCCAGCCTCGTACTTCTGTCGAGGGACTTGCAAAGGCTATTTGTCTGGTAAACAACTTCAAAACAGTCCAGTGGTTATAAAAGCGAGTCACTAAACTGCAGTGTTGCTGTCTAGTGAGAGTTTGTCTCTGTAGAGATTACTCCCTTCTGATCTCTGGTTAATCTGTTTCGGGTCTCTGGTGGGAGGAAGCAACAAGAAAAAAGGACTGAGCGACTGAGGGAAAGGTACTCTCCGCTGCAGCCCATGTATGCTTCACACAGTCAAAGCTCCCTGGAGAGGATTTCAATGCCCAAAACATTGGCAAGACTTCACTGGCTCGTGTGATTATAGCCAGTGTGTTTTTACATGAATGGTCTTCTGCAGTGTTTACTAGCCCGGAATACACTCTGGGATTTTACCATTGCTGTTTTGATGTGCTTAATCTAGCAAGAGGGTGTTAATAGCTGTTGTTGAGTCACATTAAATGCAGTCGTGAAACGCCTATTTTTAATTAATGGGCAGCACCAGTTGGCTGGAATTGCTTCGCCTCAATGTGGCCTTTCGTGATTCAGAAGTATGCTGGGCATCTTAAACAAACCCTCCTAAATCCACAGTGAATTACAGAGAAACACCAACATCACATTTCTTACCAATCCAGAATTTTACTGAAAATCCATGACATTATTCAGTACAATTGTTGACAGATGAACCAACACTGGCGGAAAACATAACCTCTGCCACTCCTGACTATGATTCCCTGCAGCTGTGGTCCCTCTTTATGCGGCTTATCTGTTACAACGGCGGCCACAGAGTTATAGCTATTCCTGGTGTTTATAACTGGTCATGTTAGAATAGTGGTGTGTGATGTGATCTGACACAGCAGGTCTGAAAGATGACTATCGCTTCAAATTGACACCAATAAAATGTTTTTCAAATGTGCCACGTAGGTGAAACAAGCTCTATACAGCTGTACCTCGGTTCTCGACCGCAATCAATTCCAGACAGCCGTTCGAGAAGCGAATTGTTCGAAATCTGTATCAATTTTTCCCATTACAATGAATGGAAAAAGAAATAATGTGTTCCAAGCCTTAAAATAGTCTTTTGTATGAGTGAATGTAGAGTGTCTGCTGCAGGTGGCTGTTCCTCTATGTGTGTGGCCGCTGCATGTGGGAGGGGTTGCCGAGTGAGTGAGGTCTCTCCAGAAGTGAAGAGGTGCCCGGTGCGTGTCCAGCTCTGAATGTGCGCTTCTGTGCAGTTTGGCTGTGACAAAGTCATAAACCAAGTCACGCTCTGTCCCAGACTGGCCTCATCCCTGTCCCAGCTCCAGCCCACAACAGGACATCAAACCCTGGAGTGAGCGCTCCAGCACCTCCCCTGTGACACTCTACCACGGTCCAGTGTGGAGACAGGAAAGGTTTTACACCTCAATATGAAGAAAAAACAGTCAGTAAATGTAGCTCACAGGACACGTCTGCATACAGAGGCTGCGTTATACACAATAACAAAGCGCGTCGTGGGTCAGCTGATCAGTCCACGCATGTTATGTTTTTTCCGGCTTTTTTCCAGGGTGTTTGAGTTCTGGATTTTCATTCTGAATCGGAAGCAAAAAACTCTTGAAATTTTTGTTCGAACTCTGACTTGTTTGAAGTCAGGGACGTTCGAAAACGGAGGTACCACTGTACTTCAGCACCCACTCCCCGGCTCGCTGGCCAGGTGGTTGGTAACCGAACAGTAAAATTATTTTGACTTTCCCACTCATGTCTCTCATGTTTCCTGTTATTTGGCCATTTGTTAGTTGTCCATGGTTTCAAGTATCAACTGCAGCCAGCTCTGACCGGCGTCATGGCGACTTGAGGACACACCTGCACATGTAGCCCTTGGTTTTGAGGGATAAGGTTGAGGGTTAAGATTGAGGATTAAGGGAGGAATTGGAATACACCCTCGGCCTGCATGGTCTGTCCTTGACTCTGTCTTGGGTTCGGTGGTCTGGACTACAACATTTAATCCGGAGTATGTGACTTTGATTGGTTCCCAAATGCAATTATGCACATTGTAATTGTGATATTTACGTTCAGTCTAATGAAATCTAACTGACATCCATCAATGGGGACTTTCGATCTGCCAAATTGTACCGCATTCGTCCTATTTATCAATTATTTCTTTACGACTGGACAAAATTTGACTCGTAAGGAGTGAGCCGTCAAGTCACATAAGGCTTCCGCTTCGCTTATGTGATTTATTTGAGCAGTGAGAACCGACTATAAAATGCATACGACAGACATATTCTGCAACGCTTTTCATTTCATTTTCATTTTCAGGTTGGCGAACACCGGCATAATGAAAACAAACAGTTCATTAAAATCAGCATTCAGATCTGTCAGTGCCATTTAGCAGACTGTTTCTGTTTAAAACATCATGTTCCCTTCGCTGAACTGAGCAGAAACACACTTTGGAATTTCCACAATTGAGTTGAGAAAAACATTGAAGACCTTTCTGCGTTCTTGTCATAAGGCAGCTAGAAACCAAGCCGACTGCATCGCGATGTTCCGCTGCAGGCTTCGCTCACTGATCTTCCCGTTTACCTCCCGGTGAGATAGATGATGCGATCTGCTACCCAGAAAGACGTTCGGATGTGGGTATCCACTTTCATCTGCTGTTTATTCCCCCACCAGTCTGTTTGCGTGATGAACTTTCATCTCCGCAGGAACGAAGTCAGGTAGGAGCATGTGTAGACGAGGCAAACGTTTCCTTGAATGCTGCGCCAGCGATATTGTCTCATCCCTGGTGTTATAGTTAAGATGAGAAGCGGGAAAAAGTCAAAGGAAGGAGCAAAACTGACAGAGATAGAAAGTGAGAGCGACCCAAAGGATTCTCCAAAGCTTTTAGTAAAAAGTCAGCTTGATGGATCAAACGGCAGCGGCAGCCTCTTCGCGGTCTTCCCGGCAGAGGGGGGGGCTTTGATAGTTCACTCGCCATCGACTCCTGCGTTATGTCAGTTTAATATCTTGTCAAGCAAATTCATCTTTCAGAATGATCTTTGAACCCCTCTTGCCATCATCATGGCTCCCCAAAATAACTTCACAACCTATATGAGGGACTGTTATCCGATTGTGTGGAATCACTCCCGTCACGTTTGACCTCTGTCGTACCGCAGTAGAAACGTCAGAAGATCTGTATGTACTGCCTGTACCTAATGACTCATGACAAGCAAGTGGAATTTGTGGTCTAAAAATCCATTTTAAAAGCTTAAATTCTTTGTGTTAAGAGGCGTCCCGCACGCACCGTCACCATGGAGATGGTAAATTGCTGACAGGAGACCTATTTTAAAAACAGAAATTGAATAAGCAGGGAGAGCAAGAGCGCCTGCAGTGGGGTTCCTCTCTAACGGAGACCTAATGAATCACAGAGCAGGTTATTTATGACCTTCTTCGAGGAACTAATTCTGCTGAAGAGTGTGTTTAAAAACAAAGAGATGTGAGAGTGCTCAACTTATTATGACTTCAGCAGCACCCGCAGGCGCTCCACGCTTCAGATGAAGACAATAATTATTTAGTCCTTCAAACACTTCTGCTCGCCTGAATATATTTACTTAATATTGATTTACCCTTGAGTGCATTAGTGGGAGCAAATATATCCTGAGGCGCGCGAGGCAGAAGAGTTTACATGGGGTCACTGAAAGACGAGAGAAAAAAGGTTTCGGAAAATAAAAGTCAATACTTTATCAAGGCACTATCTGGGTGTGAAATCGTCACTCAATATCTATCTATCTATCTATCTATATATCTATATCTATATATATATATCTATATCTATATATCTATATATATATATATATATATATATATATCTCTCTCTCTCTCTCTCTCTATATATATATATATATATATATATATATATATATATATAAACCAAGTCACGCTCTGTCCCAGACTCGCCTCATCCCTGTCCCAGCTCCAGCCCACAACAGGACATCAAACCCTGGAGTGAGCGCTCCAGCACCTCCCCTGTGACACTCTACCACGGTCCAGTGTGGAGACAGGAAAGGTTTTACACCTCAATATGAAGAAAAAACAGTCAGTAAATGGAGCTAACGGGACACGTCTGCATACAGAGGCTGCGTTGTACACAATAACAAAGTGCGTCATGGGTCAGCTGATCGGTCTGCGCACGTTATGCGCATGGCTTTTTTCGGGGGCGTTTGATTTCTGGATTTTTGTTCAAAATCAGAAGCAAAAAAACCTCGAAATTTTCATTTGAATTCCGATTTGATCGAAGTCTGGGATGTTCGAAAACCGAGGTACCACTGTATATATATATATATATATATATATATATATATATATATATATATATATATATATATATATATATATATTTCAGGAGGCTTTTTTTCCAACAGGTTTTAGTGGCATTCTGAAGCACAACCATCATATAGGGAGGGAAGTTTTGAATTTGCTTAAGTGCTTCTTCTTCCGTTCATTGATATCATCTATCCACTGCACTAGATGCTATCGCTCTGGTTTTGATGACTCAGGTGTACTGCAAAACAAACATCACTGGCAGCATAATGGCGCAGACTCCATTGTCTCGGCAACCTGATTTTGAGTCCTTATCAAGACACTTTTTGGCACAAATCGTGGAAGTTGAGTTCTGTGCTTTCCAAATCACCATTATTTGGGGGTACATTGTCCCCCAAAACAGAATTGTTTTGAAGCATACAATTATACATCAGTGTTGCCAAACATTTAGAAGTAATGTTCAAGTGTTGAAAATGTGCAGCTTAGTTTGGAGTTTAAGTAAAAAGTGTGTTACAGTCTATGGCAGCATGCTGTTTTTCAGAATCAGAATCAGAATCAAATTTATTGCCATGGTCAGTGGGCAGCCCACTAACTATGAAAGTGTTTCGGGAATAAAGTGCTGACAAAAAATAAAATAAAATAAAAGAAACAACAAGGCTGTTCACGAATTTATGGAATTGACGGCCGAGGGGAAGAAGCTGTTCCTGTGACGGGAGGTTCTGGTCTGGATGGACCGTAGCCTCCTGCCAGAGGGAAGAGGTTCTGGTGTGGATGGACCGTAGCCTCCTGCCAGAGGGAAGAGGTTCTGGTCTGGATGGACCGTAGCCTCCTGCCAGAGGGAAGAGGAACAAACAGTCCATGTCCAGGGTGAGAAGGGTTGGCTCTGATCCGGCCTGCACGTCTCTGGGTCCTGGAGACATACAGGTCCTGAAGAGGTGGCAGGCTGCAACCGATCACCTTCTCAGCAGAACGTGCGATGCGCTGCAGTCTGCTCTTGTCCCTGGAGGTGGCGCTGCTGTACCAGACGGTGATAGAGGAGGTGAGGATGGACTGGATGATGGCTGTGTAGAACTCCACCAGCAACTTCGTCGGCAGTCGTAGTTTTCGTAGCTGCCTCAGGAAGAACATTCTTTGCTGGGCCTTCCTGATGAGGGACCTGATGGTCGGCTCCCACTTGAGGTCCTCAGTGATGGTGGTTCCTAGGCAGCAGAAGGAGTCTACAATAGGAATGGGTAAACCAGCCAACATGAGAGGGGACAGAGAAACTGTGACTCTCCTGAAGTCTATGACCATCTCCACTGTCTTCTGGGCGTTGAGCCCCAGGTTGTTGTGGCGGCACCAGGACACCAGCCGCTCCACCTCCCTCTTGTAAGCCGACTCATCTCCATCTAAGATGAGCCCGATGATGGTGGTGTCTTCCGCAAACTTGATCAGCTTCACGGACTCGTGGCTGGAGGTGCAGCAGTTAGTGTACAGAGAGAAGAGCCATGGAGAGAGAACACAGCCCTGAGGAGACCCGATGTTGAGGGTCCGAGTGTCAGAGACAGTCGTCCCCAGCCGCACACACTGACTCCGGCTGGTCAGGAAGTCTGTAATCCATCCACAGAGGGAGTCAGGCACTTTTTTTTTGTTCCTCCTCACAATAGGTTTGGTCCTAAGCGAGTCGTCCGTGCTCTCTGATTATGACCGTAGTGAGAAAGGAAGCTGTGCATACAGTGGCAGAAGCTGCTGTTGGCTAAGGTGACAACTCCAGACCACCGCTCCTCTTTCTGGTGTCTGCTTGATCCTATCTTACTCAGGAGTGTTTTTACAAAAATAGTACTTTGAATATCAATGCGCTAATTTGCTCTCACTTCTTTTAGTTTTCTAAAAACAACACTACTTTACTGGAGGCTTCCCATTATATCTGAAGTAAAAAGTATGTTGACCACAGATGTGTGCACAGAATTTCGGGGCTCACTCCGGTGTTCAAAAGTGAGCAGTAAATGGTGAAAGATGGATTCATATATAGTACAGACTTTTAAGTTTTCCATCTATTTCACCATATGCCTCAGAACATCCTGTGTTCCGCAGGAAGAGCTTGTGGTGGTAGAGAAGAACAGATTTTCATTAAGCTCCTCGCTGTTACAAGGAAAAGAAACTCAAACAAAGTGGAACAGCAAGCGATCAATATTTAAAAGATGAAATTCTCAATGAATAAATCATGTCTCATGAAATGAAAACTTTCGAAATTGTGCGCCAAAGCCAGTGTGAACGATTTTCACCAAGCTCCTCACAGCACATCTTCAGAACGCAGCTCATTTTTGATCAATATCCGCGACGGTGTTTCTCGCCTTAGTTGCGCCGTTGTTAACAATCGGCCGGTGATTCATTCTCGTCGAGTGGCGTCCGGAGAACGCAATAACTCTTTGCTTGTATAAACCTATTAACTCCAAGCGTCACCTCGTCAACGATCCTCTATCTCCCGTATAGATTATCTACGAGGTAACAAATGCAGAGTAATGGCCCGCTGAAATTGCCTGCGCATTGTCAGAACCTCTTGCTCTCTTTACTGCCGGGTCTTTCCTGCTCTGTTCCTGCTGCACTCAGGGTCAGCATTTCCACATCCTGCTGTTTCAAAGAGCTCAATGAGTGTTGCTGCGGCTCCTATTGATCCCTCAGCCTCGCTCACCAAGTGGAGTTTATGCACTAAATTTAGTGCAGTGCTGGGGGGCTTCATTAATAATAGATCTGTCAGCAGGGTTGGAGGGACCACCGTCGATGGATTTCAAAGAGGGAGTGAGAATGGCAGGCAAACAAAGGAGGATGTTTGTATCCTCAAAGACTTCGCTGATGAAACTTGAACTTGAAATGGGAAATTTCAAAGCAGTCAAATGAGACAATGACCGGTGAGATTGAAATTGATTTTCTGCGTGAAAAAACAACAGAGCGTGGCAAACAGATGGGACTCAACTCTCCGAGCATTTAAAGCTAAACTAAACAAGGAACAAGCTTTTTTGACTTCAAATGTAAACTGAATTAGAAATGCATGCGATCTGAGCGCCCAATGAGACGCAGCCGCTCAAATGCCAAGACCTTTCCCTGGACTTGGTTGGTGCTGTTAAGACACAAGCGTCACAGTGAAGGGTTAGGTTTTGCCATGTGGAAAACAGAACGAATGCAAGTCAGACAGAGCACTCGCACCAAATCTGTGCCGCTGTCGCTACGCTGCAGGGCGGCTAAAATAGGATTGTGCGGAACTTGTCGCGGCTAGCCACGGCGGTGCCGGTCAAGTTGGATTTGAGTGGATTCTTCATGCAGGAAATCAGTTGGTAAAAGTAAAGTGCACCTACTATTTCAACACATTGTACAGATGAAGCATCAACATGACGGCGTGACATCATGGCGGCACCGGCGGCACCTCCGGCGCAGTCACAGAGCCGTCACCACAGACAAAGAGAGAAGTGTTCTATACCAGTTAAAGTGTCAGATATTAATTACTGGTGTTGGAGTCGAGACCACCTACCAGAGACCGAGTCTCGACCGACACTAGAGCATACAGAGACCAAGACTTGAGTCAAGACCAATGAAGGGCGCGACTAAGATCATGACTGAGACCCAGCTGAATACAGAACAAATGACTGGCTTGTTCCAATGAAAGAATTTCATTTTCTGGATTCAAAAATGACTATACTTTCTTTAGCAGTAAGAAATGACTCGCAAGCGTGCAAACCTCCGCCAAGAAAGGATCCTGTGTGTCATATTTCCCTTTGATAAAAAAAAACCCAAAAACTCCTGGATCCACTGGGTTATCCAGATTTTGTTCCTTGTCCCATTTCATGGTAATTTTATCCAAGTCCGTCCTTAACTTTTCCACTTCTTTTGAACACAGGCAGACAGAAAGACAAACCAAGGCCCAGCTGAAATAGTACACTTCGAAAGTCGTCTTGAAAAATATTCCACATTTAGCATTTTTATGGTAAATAAAAACAAACAGAAACAGGGGATTCTAAAAGAAAAGTAAAAACAAATAAATAAAGAAGAAGAACTTTTCCATTTCTTTAGAACACAGGCAGACATAAAGACAAACCAACACCCTCGAAAACATAACCTCATGTGGTCAGAGGTGTAGTGCACCACGTGAAGAGGTCAGGAAAATCAAATGCCATTTTTGAACAAGTGCAGCATCGATGCTGATGCGTGATGGTAGACAAATGTGGCTGACAGGTCCTTACAGCCTCCACAGCGGATCATAACCGCAGTGTGCTGCGCGGTGCCTGGAACGTGGGGGGACAGTGGGGGAATGCACATGGTAGAAAAGTGCGTGTTAGCGCAAATACAAGGCCCATACACTAACACATTTTGACGTTAGCTTAACTTACGTCAGAAGTCCTTCAGCCAGAGTCACTTTAGTCTGTAAGAAACATTAATTCTGAAATGAAAGACTGAACCTGAAGAGCAACGTGGTGGGAGGACAGCAGTGATACGTGTGTATGTTCAGCTGTTATCAAACATGTCGTTTTTCTCCTGCCTGAGGAGATGGTGTGACACGCGCTGCTGGTTAAACACTCATAATAATAGGCTGCCTTGTCAGGATTATTAATCACAGACACTCCGTGAAAGCCCCTGCAGTGGCGAGTGCAGCGTCCAGGAGTCACATGACTGATTAAAACGCTGTCACAATCACGAGCGCAGGCCTCCCGAGGATCAGCGTTGGACTGATACACGTTCCAGCTGTAGCGTCTGTAAGTGTGTCTCACATCTGGGAAGCTCTTCTCCGAGAGACAGGAAACAATAACACACTTCAGCGTGCATCAACCGTGAAGCCATCACGGCTATGTTTTCAATCATCCAGCGAAGGACTTGTTTTTAGGATTCACTGTAGCGTTGTGAAAGAAAGGGCTCCTGCTATTCAACACAGTACCTTTGAAACACAGCAAATGCTTCAGCTGCGCTGGAATAATTCATATGAACGACAGAAGCCTTCAAGCAGGCGGAGGAGTTACGACTGCACAGAGAGATCAGCCAACATTTTTTGTGCCGTCATCTGACTCTACGCTGTATTGGGTGCTTGAACTGCAGTGTTTTATGGGGATCTTATTCTCCAATATCTCTCTGTAACTCTAAACATAATTATGCATCAAAAAGTTATGAGTTAGTGACTTGTTCAGGGCTGTAACAACGTCATCTGAAATAGTACACTTCCAAATATTCCACATTTAGCATGGTCATGGTCAATAAAACCCCCAAAACAAAACAAACAAACAAACAAAAACAATGGAATCTTAAAGAATAGTGAAATGAAATAAATAAATAATAAGAACATACAGGCTTAACAAAACCTTAATATTCATGGGTTGATCTGGTGTTTTGAAAAATAAAGTAAAAGTAAAATGAATGAATAAATAAATAATGTATTAGGAGGTTTAAAGGACAAAAAATGTAAACTGCAATAACAACAAGAATCTAGTCCAATAAATAAATATGCAGTAAATATGCATTGTAATCAATGTTGTTGTTCATATTTTGCTTTTAATTTCATACAAAAATTGAACTTGAAGAATATACTTGGGGGGGAAAAAGTACAATAGAAATAGAATATTTAAAATGGATTCTCAAGTAAATTTAATAAATTTAATTTAATGAATATTATTTTGAATATCTCAACAAATAAAGCACATTGTGGGGCAGGGTTTCAACACCTTGTCTCTCATGTTATTAACAATGGATTCTGGAATTTATTTCTTCATATAACTGATATATTTGCACATATTCTTAGGTTTACTAGTTATCTTCTTGATGTCACGGCAACATTACAGTAAGTGCTTCTAAATATCCCTGTACCACTACTCATTGACTCATATTTATCTATGCCATTAGCATGTGTTAGTATGTAAAAAACACCACAATTAATGAAGCTAATGTCACACAAAACAATACATCAGTGATTCAATATAGTATTGTACATATTGAGAATCAAAAGAAAAGAAGGATAAGTGTGTTACGACTGTTTGCCATTGGTGTCAGCTGTCAATGCAACACTGGTGCTTCAGCACTTGAGTTTTCAGATGCTGTACAGTTCAAGCTCAACCTGAGAAATTTATCTTTGTCTGTGTGATAGAAAAAGCGCAGACGTTTTGTACCAGATCTCCATGAGAGATGATCCAGAGGTAAGCAAAAAGTATGTGAAGTCATCCATTGCTCCGTCTTCAGAACTGAGAGTATGATGCACTAAACACAACATCAGTTTGAGGGGGAGGTAAAGGAATTGCCAGGCTTCATCTGAGGACCAGATGTTTTGGTTCTGAACCTAATTGTTTCCATTTTTACGTTCCAATACTGCTGACGATGAATGCTCAGGAGTGGATGGCTCACGGAGCTGGCTGGAGGAAGTGCCATTTTATTTGCATTGAAAGGTGAGAAGCAGCCGCCAAACCGCAAGTGCAGTAGACACAGTTCAATACAAACACCTGCTTCATAACAGCAGCTCACTCGCACGTGTTGTACAAGAAATTATTATGAGTGTAACTGCTGCGACTGTAATGTATATACAGTATGTATTATGGTTGAATGTCGGACGGATTTGGAAACAGTGATGCATAAAAGCCGTCTTGAATCACGCTCCATTATGGAGCGTGCACTCTGGCTTCAGTGAATCAAATTCCAGCTCAGAAACTCTGATTGATGGTTATTTAGTCGGCCAAAAAGTCAGGAAATGAGGAGGAGGAGGCCGTGCTTCGCTGGCACCGACACACCGCTGTGTGAGCCGAGTCTTCTCTGAAGGCTATTTTCGGTCTGTTACTGATAATGGAGTAGTCACTTGCTGCTGAAGTAATTGCTCTCACTTCAGTGGGAGTCCAGAATTTAAAAATCCGAGAGTCAATCTTTGTTTATTAAACACATGGCTATACTTCTTTCTCTCATTGGATAAAGCCAAGCAACAAGTAAAAAACGGCATTGTGTTTTCTACAGAAGTGAAGTACAAAAAATTTAATTTTTAAATTTATTTTTCTCTATTCAGAAGAGTGTTATGGATGTTTCCAGCTTTCTTTTTCCAACTCGAATAACTTTCATTTTGGTTTGACAGACTTGTTTTTGTTTCTGACTTTAGAGCATAAAGCAATGATGCGAGGCGGCGTATGTACCAGTATGGAGGCTCAAACTGTTTTGTGGCATATAGACCTACGATACTCTAGGACAGCAGGAGATCTGTATCAGTGGTGCAATAGATGTGTCAGGGAGGAATTCAGCATACAATCACTATATATCACTGGAGTCACCTGCAGATTGTTGGTTGTTGCGGTACTTTGAGGTATATTGGTAAAAAGGGGAAAAAATAGCACGAAAAACAGAAAAAAAGAAACCAAAACAAAACCAAAACCAGAAAAAATAACCTAAAAGAAGGGGAAAAATAAATAAATCTAACTAAATAACTATAACTTAAAAAAGCTTCAACTGACTACAATAGTGTTCTGTAGTTTTCAATCTGTTTAAAGTAGCAAAGTTTTTCTGATCCTCAATGAATTCTGGCAAGATAGATAGAGAGATAGATAGATAGACAGACAGATAGATAGATAGATAGATAGACAGACAGACAGACAGACAGACAGACAGATAGATAGATAGATAGATAGATAGATAGATAGATAGACAGACAGACAGACAGACAGATAGATTGATAGACAGATAGATAGATAGATAGATAGATAGATAGATAGATAGATAGATAGATAGATAGACAGATAGACAGACAGACAGATAGATAGATAGATAGACAGACAGACAGACAGACAGACAGACAGATAGATAGATAGATAGATAGATAGATAGATAGATAGATAGATAGATTGATAGACAGACAGACAGACAGACAGACAGATAGACAGATAGATAGATAGATAGATAGATAGATAGATAGATAGATAGACAGACAGACAGATAGATTGATAGACAGATAGATAGATAGATAGATAGATAGATAGATAGATAGATAGATTGATAGACAGACAGACAGACAGACAGACAGACAGATAGATAGATAGATAGATAGATAGATAGATAGATAGATAGATAGATAGATAGATAGATAGATAGATTGATAGACAGACAGACAGACAGACAGACAGATAGACAGATAGATAGATAGATAGATAGATAGATAGACAGACAGACAGACAGACAGACAGATAGATTGATAGACAGATAGATAGATAGATAGATAGACAGATGGATAGATAGCTCTAGCTGAGTCTGACGGTCCTCACAGACAAAGAGAGCTCCTCCAGCAAAAAACAAACATTTTACTGTTTTTAACAGCTCGTCCTTCAGTTTGAGCCAGAAGAGGCATCTCCAGAGTGAACAGTGCAGCAAACCCATGTTTTATTGTTTTAGTTTAGAAAGACATAGCTGCTGGGCAAAGCTGCACTACAACTTCTCGACATGTCTTAAGGTGATAGCTTGATCTTGCAGAAGAGGTGGATCACTGTGAAGCTACCATCCGTGCTGTCCCACAGTACTGTAGCATCACAGTTCTGTTGTGTTCTTGGTTCATTTTCTTGGTGGTGTCTAGTGAGTTATGAATCTCGCCATCTTGTTCCAGAAATGGTGAGAATCATCTTGTTTCAAAGATCTATGATGACAAAAAAAAGACAGAAAATGAAGAATCCCCCACTCGTCTCCGAAGTGCTGATGTAATTTAATGGAGCGAATAGATATTTAAAGACATTGCAGCCACAGCAGAGTGATCACATTCATCAAGTTCATGTCGCTCTCTCTGGTCGCGTGCGCTCGACTTCAGCCGCCATGACAGGTCTTGTGGGACTGTGACACCGGAAGGTCTCTCGCAGCACGTCAAGTCCGATCAAAGCCAACAGGGAGGTTGGTCACGCAGGAGCGCGGTGAAATGGTTGGTGAGGCATGCACTGATTTTCTTTAGTGAAACATTACAACACATGGTTTACAGAACGTTTATTCTTTGAGGATGTCCGGAGTCCACTGAAGTCATCTCATGGTGTCATTACGTTGCATGCTCTCGTTTTTGTCGCTTTCACTAAGAACCTGAACAGCCACTCTTCGGTCACAGATCACCCCAAAAGTCATCTCCACTGTGGCTACACTCTCCTCTTCACCTCCCTCATCTATCTATCTATCTATCTATCTATCTATCTATCTATCTATCTATCTATCTATCTATCTATCTATCTATCTATCTATCTGTCTGTCTGTCTGTATTTCTGTCTGTCTGTCTGTCTGTCTGACTATGTATCTATCTATCTCTCTGTCTGTCTGTCTGTCTCTCTCTCTGTCTGTCTGTCTGTCTGTCTGACTATCTATCTATCTATCTATCTATCTATCTATCTATCTATCTATCTATCTATCTGTCTGTCTGTCTGTCTGTCTGTCTGTCTGTCTGTCTGTCTGTCTGTCTGTCTGTCTGTCTGTCTGACTATGTATCTATCTATCTCTCTGTCTGTCTGTCTGTCTCTCTCTCTGTCTGTCTGTCTGTCTGTCTGACTATCTATCTATCTATCTATCTATCTATCTATCTATCTATCTATCTATCTATCTATCTGTCTGTCTGTCTGTCTGTCTGTCTGTCTGTCTGTCTGTCTGTCTGTCTGTCTGTCTGTCTGTCTGTCTGTGTCAGTCTATCTATCTATCTATCCATCATCTATCTATCTATCATCTATCTATCTATTTGTTTTATTTATTATTGTTTTAAGATATGGTATGTTTTCTTGTAAATGTGTGTATACTTTAGATGACTGAACACACATTTCCGTAAACATAGTGTGTATGTGTAGTAGTGATATTAGCCTATAATGAATCCGTATAAAGCACCAAATAGCATCAGTCCAAACAACAACGTTGTTGATCAATGATCAATATGTGTTCCCTCATGTAAAGCCTGGACAGTCCCAGTAGACAATGTGGCCCCTTTAGGAAATGTAATCACGCGGCTCTGTTGTAATCGATGATAAGAGTTTGCTGCACCGATATAGTGAGGGTTACAGTTTGTCAGCTGACAAACCCACGGTCTGCACTTTCACCCGCCAGCAGTTTGGAGGGCTCAATAAATCCATGGCTGTGTATTCCTGGCTGCTCCGGCGGCTCCATTAGCTGTTTAAAAGTGTGTGTTGGCAGACGGCAGATTCGCTCAATGTTGCTTTAGATAGCTCTGTCAGTAGCACAAGGTGTCTGCGGATGGGACTGACCTCTGAACCTGGAACTGCTCAGCTGTGATAAAAATGCTGACAGGGCGGACTTCCTCTCCCTCCTCTGAGGAGCCCGTCTCACTCCAGCCTTATCTACCAGTTTTAAGAGCCGGCTAATTCAATCACGGTCCATAAATGCGCTGCTGGTAATGACGGCCTCCGTAAGTGCGTGTTTATTGGTGTGTTCAGACGCCGTCGGATTTCCTGGCAATGAGTGGGAAACATTGCAACAGTTAAGGTTGCATAATGAAGGCGTCGATCGCTGTGATCTTTACGGGATGAAATACTTCTAAGTCACATGAACAGCCTCAAGGCTATAAAGAATAACGTGAAACTGTGCGGTTTGTGTCGCAACGGCTGCTGCACACAATGGTAACTTGCTCTGCTCGTCTCCGTACTAGCACATGGTTTATGAATGATAACAGGCAACTGTCTTTATGGAGGGTAAGTGGAGTTCAATAAAGCCCTGAGTTCATCAAAAGGAAGTGCTCCCTCACTAATCTTATACTTTGAATAAGCTTTTCAAATCTGAAGCGCTTCCCACCCCCTCAATGCTGCCAGAGACTAAAACCTGTGAGGCATTTTTGGTCCAACTGCGACAGCATGAGGCTCATAACTTTCTCTGAATAGCCTCCCTGTTGCACATCACAGTGGCATTAAGCTGGTGGTTCTGGTTCCAGCCCTGAGCACAGTAAGTATAATTATCATGTTATGATCGGTTCATGTTTCTTATGCTGAAATGCAGTGGCAGGTAGCGATGGGTAGATGAGGCATCATGAGACAGTATTGCAGGGCTGAGGAAACAGAGACCTGATTTTCAGATTTTGGTTTAGAAATAATATGAAGTTTCATTGAATTAGTTGGTCAAGTCCAAACATTTTACAACAGACAGCGCCATCTGGTGGCCTATGAAAATCAGGTCACTGTTTCATGAAACCTCATTATCCATTCAGTACGGTGTCATGAATCTGTGAACAGAAAATGCAGAAATAAATCAACTTGTCAGGTCTTTTGAGGCGAATCTGGACTCCATTAATGCAGTACAAATCCAAATCAGGCAAGGAGCTTTCATTCTGGAGCCATGGGGTTTTATATGGTAGCCATGTTGCTTTCACTGGTACTAAAGGTTAGTTTTGCTTCAGTGGAATGCTCAGACACTGTTTCACCTGTCTCCGGGGTGGTGTTTTATTTGTTTGCCAGTTGCAAGTGGGAGGGGCCAACTCTCATAAGGATGCAAATAAATGCCCCGTGAGATGCAAAAAATACAGAAGAGTTAAAGACCAAGAGAAGGAAACCAGCAAAAAAGGTTGCAACTGCTTCATCACAACATTCCACCTTTTTATTTATCTATTTATTTCCCAACATCCAAGAAAAACTTAGGTCGGCCGGATGGGTTATAAACATGGGAAGGAGAGACAGAGAAATGAAGAAGAGGAAGGCAACCAATGAGGTTGAAGAATGTGGCAATGAAGAAGATAAGCGTGACAGGGGAGCATGATCAGATAGGTTCAGATGGAGGAGGCTGACTCGCTGAAAGACAAAGAAACCAAACAGCTCTTCCCAGATAGCGACGCCACGCTCGTGCGTCTTCAAAAACTCAATAAAAGCTCTTGAATATTGTGGTGTGTGCACGTATCTGTGTGTGTGTTTTGATCGTGATTAACAAAAGTGCAGATGGTTTACAGCTGAGTGTCACCAGGGGAATCACTTTTAATATTTACAATGAGGCCAAAGCAGAGCCCTTGGCAGCTGCTCTGTGGTCCCCGCTGCTGGGAGAAAAAGAGGCATGAAAACTGGAGCCGTTCTCAGGGTACAAAAAACCCTCTGACCTGCTTCCAACTAAAATAAATGACGGGCAGATATTATGCTTTGTATTCGACGCTCTGCTGGTGGATTCAGAAGGTGAAAGGAGCTGTTGACACGATTCTCATTTGTATGCAGAGAGAAAGAGAAAACAACTGAGAAAAGTGGGCAGTAGCTCTTCCTATAATTAACATTTCTGGAGGCTTATAATAAAAAAAAGCAGGTCAGAGAAGGTTCATGTAGCTGTTTATTCCCCGGTTAGACCTCCAATTTACACCACTTGATTATGGAAGAGAGGGAAAGGTTGACTCCGACGTGAACGTCTTCAACACATTTGTGCTAATATTGATTATTTTCAGCTAATATGCGCACAGTTCAAGGATTTCGCTCTGTTCAAAGCTGCTGCTGTCTCAGTCGGAACATGCGAGCTGCAACATTGATCACTGAGATGTAAATGAGCAAGTGCTCTGGGAGTTGTCACTTCTGAGAAGCTCCTCTTGCGAATGCTGTCCCTGTTTTACACGGTGATGCAACAAAACGACTGTGTTTTAAGCACATTTTGCTGGTGTTGTGTCCTTAACCCGCTGAGCCTGTTTTCCATTTGAGCTTGAGATTGCTTCTTCATTTCTTGCTTGATATGGCGCTGATTTAGGACGATACTGTGGCGCTTTGTTGGACTTCCTTCGTCTCCAAGTTCCGGTTGTAAACCTTTAACATCCTGGGTCCTTGGTTCTGCATAGGTGGGCACTACATTTTGTTGCCTAGCTTCCATTCGACCCATCCTCACTCCCCTGGTGTAATATACTGACGTTAGAAAGCTGACTTTGACGTCTTATACTGACGCTTGAGGCAGCCTTCAACGTCCAACATGCTGATGCTGAAGCACGTGTCAGGTATTCAAGCCAGTGCGACGTGTAAAAAAAGATGGAGGTTGGGTGTCAAGTGCTATTTAAAGCCTGTCCAGCAGCCGTGCTTTTTCATCACAGCGACTTTCCGTCCCGTCACTATAGAGAGGGGCCACCTATAGCAACTGATTCAGCGATTAATTCTTTTGTACGTGTCCCAGTCCCTCATGCTCCCTGCCTTGCGCATATCCCTGCCATGTGTGGCCACACCCCCGCGACACTGCAGGGAAGGAAATCAATTGCTATGTGTGTGCGTCATGTAATGTTTGTCGTCAGTATAGGATGCAAAAGTCCACTTATATTACGCCTTGGGCGTGAGGATGTGTTGTTCCATAATAGTTGTTTCTTTAACATTTTAAATATTATTTTTTGTTGGAATAATTCACTAACCACTCAACTTCATTTACTGTATGTTGAAGTCCCCTCGAAACACATATAGTGTCAAGTTGTAGTCCTGATTTAGATGGTTGCAAAGGTGGTATGAACCCCAAAGAAAAGACAGTGGTACCTCGGTTTTCGGACGTCGTGGACTTCGAACAAATTAGAACAAAAATTTTGAGATAGCATGCGTGGATCAGCTGACCCACAACGCGCTTCATTATTGTGTATAACGCAGCCTCTGTATGCAGACGTGTCCCGTTAGCTACATTTACTGACTGTTTTTTCTTCATACTGAGGTGTAAAACCTTTCCTGTCTCCACACTGGACCGTGGTAGAGTGTCACAGGGGAGGTGCTGGAGCGCTCACTCCAGGGTTTGATGTCCTGTTGTGGGCTGGAGCTGGGACAGGGATGAGGCCAGTCTGGGACAGAGCCTGACTTGGTTTATGACTTTGTCACAGCCAAACTGCACAGAAGCGCACATTCAGAGCTGGACACGCACCGGGCACCTCCTCACTTCTGGAGAGACCTCACTCACTCGGCAACCCCTCCCACATGCAGCGGCCACACACATAGAGGAACAGCCACCTGCAGCAGACACTCTACATTCACTCCTACAAAAGACTATTTTAAGGCTTGGAACGCATTAGTTCTGTTTCCATTCATTGTAATGGGAAAAATCGATTCAGATTTCGAACAAATCGCTTCTCGAACCACCTTCTGGAACCGTCAGAAAGTCTCTTAATAAATCTGTCAAGTAAACATTAAGGAATTTCACTTTCAAGCTCTCAACTTGCCATTTAAATGTTTGACTGAGTCTGACCTCTGAATATTTTATGTGCCGCCCCTGAATCCATCCATTTCTTTACACTCATTCCAGGGTCTCATCTGTAGTGACTGATGGCACCCCGGACATGACGGCCAGACCACGGGGTTCCGGCTGGAAATAGACTGTCCAATTAAGTGGATTAAAAACAGAGCAACCTCAGGTCATTTGCGCCCGTGCTATCTCAATCTAAAGCTTTAAATTCAATGAAACGCTAAACAGTTGTTTCCTGAAAATACAGCTTGCCTCCCTGGTTCTAATCGGTGTTATTTCTGCGAGGAAGCAAAGTGGGGAAAGTGCTGCTTTTGTCACGGTAGCAGCGACTTATCTTTACGGCCTTTGGATTGTATAATTGAGAGAGTGTGAACAGTGTAGTGGGCTTGTGATCTCTATTCAAAAACCACAAAGCTTCCTCGCTCTGGTAATGTGTAGCCGCAGAACATCAGAGAATTATTAAGTGCAAAGCTCAGCCTGCTGCTCCAGCCCGGAGTGTTTCTGTTTAGAATTAATGAAGACTTTAGTGGGTGGATTTACTCAACTGTGCCGGGTGAGAAGGTTATACTCGTGAATTCAATCTGTCTTCTGTTGCTACCAAAACTTCACATTTTGTTGGGTGTCAATGGGTTGGAACCCTTTTTGTTTGATAATCCAGGCTGCTGAGGATTATATGCTTCAGAACAATACTGGCTCCCGATGAGTACTGCAACTGCTCACACTGGCCCAAAACAAAAACGCAGTCCAAGACCAACTGCACCAACATTGGTTGGATCTCCTAAAATGAAATGGACAATGTTTAGTCAGCGACAGAAATTCAATATTAATTCTCCAATATTAAGTTTCACCTGTTGCCGTACATTATTGGATTTGAAGTATCACTGGTGGGAGGGCTCTTTCCAGATGGACCATTAATCCGAGACATCAAAATGTAATGTTGCCATCAGAGATGGACTCAATAACAAAATTAATTACATTTTTTATGTTTCGCTCCTGAAGCTTTTTAATGTTACATCCATCAATCATCAATCTCATCTACTTTACTTCATCGTGGATATTCATTCTCCTTCAGCTTCTCCCTTCAGTGGTGGCCACAGCGGATCATCTTCCTCCATCTCCCCCGTCCTCTGCTTCCTCTTCTCTCAAACCTACAAACCTCATGTCCTCCTTCACCACCTCCATCAATCTCCTCTTTGGCCTTCCTCTCCACCTTCTGCCTGGCACTTCCAACCCCAACATCTTCTACTTCTCCTTCTTCTCCTCCTCCTCTTTCTTCTTCTTTCTCTTCCTCCTCCTCCTTCTCCTCCTTCTTCTTCTTCTTCTTCATTCTCTTTGGGCTTCTCCCTTCAGGGGTGGCCACAGCGGATCATCTTCCTCCTTCTCCCCCGTCCTCTGCTTCCTCTTCTCTCAAACCTACAAACCTCATGTCCTCCTTCACCACCTCCATCAATCTCCTCTTTGGCCTTCCTCTCCACCTTCTGCCTGGCAGTTCCAACCTCAACACCATCTGGACTCTAGCTGACTCTCTTCTCTCACAGTTCTCCTGTGCCTGCATTCTTCACCTCCCTTCCATTACTTCTTTTCCTCTTCCCTCCACCTCTCCAGCGCCCCCACCACAAATCGCTCCATCATCAGCCACCATCATGTCCTCTTCAGAGTCTGCCAGTCTCTCTATCGCCATTAAAATGCAGCATCGGAATTCATCTTTTACAGACAGAGGTCCTTCCTTCAGCAGGCGTCCTTACTCTTGTTGTTCCCTCTTCTCAGCTGTATCTTTTACAGCCAGTGGAAGAACAGTTTGTACTCATAAGAAAAACGCTGACATTGTCTTAATAACCTCGAACAAATCTGACATTCTAACACCCATTTTAACGGTATGAAGACAACTTTAGTTAGCAGTAAAGGACATTGAATGCTGTTTACATCAGAGCAGTGTTTTCCTAAACCTTGGCTTTAAAAGAACGAAAAGCACCGGAATGTGAGTCATGCACTGTGATTCCCACAGAGGCCGATCTTAATGGCAGTGTTCATCCCTCGACAGAATTGCTCAAGACAGCCCTGAGCGGTGACAGGCCGATTGTTCCGAAGCTTTTATCTCCGGATCACCTTCATTATTCTCTCGTCTTTTGAGAGCGTGTTGTTTTCTTCGGATCACATGTTAATTTTCTTGTCAGCAATGTTGCGTCCTTGTTACGGAGAGTGTAGAGACTGTCAGCTCCGCTTGATTATTAAATGATTAATACCATGGTTTTGGAAGTTTGTCAGACAACTAGGGAGAACGAAACTGAGTTGGAGAGCGGTTGACATGAAAGACAGCTGCGTGACTCAGTTACTTTTTCAACTGTGAAGTCAATCACAAGGTAAATCAAACTCAGAATTACATTTGAAGGGGCTGAAGCAAAGTCTGGAAGTGTGAGACACGACTATATAAATCAGGAATTGCGGTCCATAGTTTGGCCTTTTGCATTTGGAGAGACTGAAGCGCATGCATTGAACCGTCCCAGCATTTAGGACCTTGGACAGCGCCCTGGAAACCTTGCTTGTGAAACAATATAAGCACAGCAGTACATTCGTAAATCGGAAGTAAAACCTGTGCTGTAACATATGAATATATGTTATGAACTGAGGGAGGTAGGGAACAGAAGCCAACGTTTATAAAATAAAAAAATATTTCACAAAGAAAAAAATACATTCATCCAGTTCCAAAAAAACAAATCTGCAAAAAAAATAAAATGTAACCAGAGCATACAGTAATAAATATAACAAATATATATATTTTTTTTAAATGCATGCAAAAATATACCACATTCTATGTCCTGAACCCTGGGGTTCAGGTGTAAATGTGACTCAGGAGTGCATCTCTGCCTCCCAGCACCAAATCAATGCCCAAACCTCACCATGTCCAAACCGGTACCTGGCTGCAGAATTTAAACGCGCCACACACTCTTCTCTCTGCTATGAAATCAGCCCTGTACAAATGAGTGCTTTTTGGGCATGAAGTGGAGACATGACTGCTCCGGCTGTGAAGGAAAACGTTTCCTTGCCTGTCGCCGATGCTTTCTGAAAGCAGCTCCCCTCAGGCACGCCGCTCCGTCAAGGGGCCCCCCGTGCACGAGCTGCTGAGGCTGCAACAATGAGGCAGCAGGCCCAGAGCAGCAGCAGCCGCCAGCAGCCATTAACTCGCTGCATTGTAGGATATGTTGGAGGAGAAACTGCGCGTTCTGTGCGTCCAAACTCATCCTGAATGTGTGTGAAATGTACATTCCAGCGGTGTTGTCTATTGTGTTCGCTGGCCGCGGAAAGCTTCATCTAACAATAGAGCAGCCCCCCGACGCTCTACCTCCTACAGAAGCGGCTTAAGTGAGCACTTATAGCTGCATCCTGATATATGGACCGGAGCGAGAGCGTCTTGGGGGGTTCACCCCTCTAAATCAGGGAGCAGAGTCGGGTTTATTACAATAATAAGAGCTAAAATTCTCCTCTAATAGCCTCTATTCAACAAACTCTATGTTTCAGTGGTATGGGAAAGCATCTACTCGCTCAACAGCACTTATGTTTGAGAGTGTTGCAGTTGGTTTATGGCTCGAGGGTCTTCGGAGAGTCACAAAGACTGGAGGAAAATCTGTGCTGCATTTATCACAGGCTTGGTTCGTCCTCTAGGAAAGGCCCTTCACTATAAGAACTCAACAACAATTCTTTACAACTGCTCTGGCCTTCTTCCAGGCGCCTCAGATGCACTGAGAGGTGAGGGTCTATGGAAATGATAATGCAACGCTGACACAGATGAACTGAGACGCAACCTTCTCATGGAGTAGTGGAGTGAAGCAAGGTGGCATTATGGCGCGGGACACGGCAGCTTGACAGTCTTTGCACTGAGCTTTGGTGAAATGTGAATCCCAATGAGATGATACAAGAAGGAGGGGCCTAGACTGACCTTCATGAGGTCAGCTATCGTAAACGTGACTAGTATACAGACCACAGCAGAGAGAGCCTAGGCTCCAGAGACCAACAAACAAGGAAAGAAGATCCGGTTACAGGAAGGACCACAGATTAAGTTTAAGGCACATACTGAACAGCCTCTGTACCACGACCTGTGGCAGACAGGTCAGAGACGAAACACAACAACAGTTATGGGCAAAGTTCATTCCGACTCCAAAAGACAAAAATATATAATAATAATGAAGCTTTTAAAAAAAAAATCTTTGTTCTTATCTAGCACTTTTTAGAACGCTGGTCACAAAGAGCTTTACTGGCAGGGCAGTGATGTTGCACTTGCTCGACCATGAAAGTCGACAGCTAGACCCTCAGTGAGTTAGAACTAAGAAATTATTTGGAGGATTTTACATAAATCCACACTATGAAGGTGAGTTTTTGGCAGATGTTTTGCATGCATTCATACAACCCTCATGTGGTCAGAACAGTCACAACAAACGCTCATTTTTTGAAATCTTCACTGCTGCTTGAATTTTAAATACAACTAGATTTTTATTTATTTATTTATTAAGATTTTGAACAACACTACAACTAACTGCCTTTATATCAAAGATGCACTAGATATTCACCATTTAAACAGGCCAATATTTGTGATTCTCACTGAGGATATTTCAATGGAATGGAGAGAAAAGTATAAAACATACAAGCAAACAACATATTCCAAGCATATGCTTCAACATTGCACATTTCCCCCCTTGTTTTATAATATTTTATGTACAAAATCTAAGTTAAATGTATAACTTCAGCCCAGGTGTGTTGGCTTGACGGCCCCTCACAACAGACAGTATATTATGTGGCCCCTAAGGAAATGTAATAGCCCTTCACCCTGCAGGTGATACGGGCGATATGTGGTCAAGCAACCATCAACTCACCACTTGTTGCACCTCCAAATTCTCACCAGTTTAGCTCGCCTCCTGACTCACCACTGGACACTACTGCGGTCACTGTGTTCTGTTAAAGACTGCACTCTTTCACTTGTTGAGAGACCAAGTTATCCGGACTGAGTGCTGTAATTTCCGGGCTATAAGCCTCTACTTTTTTTCTGAACCCTGCGGCTTATACCACGACGCGGATAATGCTGGACCCCGCTTTCAAGACTAGGAGGGATACTCATGCATTTTCAAGCCGGGTGCACCACTGACCTTTCTACGGCGCAGACAGCACCACTGCACCCGCGGCTTATAGACCGCTGCGGCTATTTTAAGATCTATTTTCCTTCTTAAATTTAGTGGAAGCGGCTAATATTCCGGGGCACTCTATAGTCCGTAGATTACCGAAGTATAATATTATAATAGATGTTAAATAGGTTCAGACTGAGTTGAAGCTCACATGAACTGGCAGCCATGGTTGAGTCTGCATTGCCTGCGACGGCAACACATCATTTTCAGCAGAAAGAATGGTCCATTTCCCTGGCAAAGGCAAAGATATATTGTTTTCCTGCAAGGATAGGGCTGCTAGAGTAAATATGGAGTCGTCAAACCCAAAGCACACCATATTGGGAGGGAGACGTCGACTCGCTTCTCATTCCACCATCTGTCTTCAGACAAATTCTTCTGGCACTGTGTCACTCTGGCATCCTTTCTTGGAGAATTTCATCATTGTATCGAGAGAAAAAGTGGATCAAAATACACTTTTCTGTACGACCTTTAGCTGATGTTTGCTGCTGATGTGAGAACACACAAACATCCCAGCACTTCTGGCCACCTCAAGCAAAAATCCCAAAACGTCAGTTATAACCGCATATGTGTTCATTGCTCCAGATATGTTGCATAAAATTTACTCCCCGTGAAAACAGCCAGCTGACCTTTTTAGATTTGGTCTTTGGTAACAAAACATATGATGGAACACCACTGATGATTTACATATTAGAAAGGTGAATATGACTCCTGGTATAAATAAGACGGTCAGTTTAAACACGTTTACTCATGTTAAAAAAATAGACATGATTTAATTGGTTAGAACAAGTATTTGTGTAAAATATTTCTAATTCTCCAAGATTATGAACGGTAGAGCTAGAGATTATTAATTCAATCTCATGATGAGGTGACGATAACATCATCTCTAACACCATGATGGAAGAGCTTCTCACAAGCAAATTTTATAAAAATAAATAAATAAAATGTCATTTTTTAATTGCCTGCCAGCTTTGGCCCAAAACCATAATATGTGTTATTGATTTTGCTGAAGGAATGCGCAGAAATAAGATATAATTGTGTAGGTGGATCATTAGCTGGGAGCGCAGTGTCATGTCATGTTGAACCTGGTGCAGTAAACAACGCCATCAACGTGACAAACAACCATAATTCAAGGCTTTATGAACAGTTTGTCTGTGAGAGTTTTTAATCTATGTTGGGTTCTGCCTACGGAAGAAGAGTAAAACTTGCTGATAATAATAAAGAAAAAGTATTGTATGCATAATTGTTTTCGATAACAAAATCTCTTTGCACAGTCCTTTCTGTGCTTGTTATTTAAAAGTAGTTCATTTGAATGCAGTGTATATACAGAGAGCTTTTTCCAGAACGTCGTGCAGTTCACTTTTCATAAACGGAGCCACACACACAGCGATAATCACGTAATTTGTCCACATTTTTCTCCTTCCAGTCGAGGAATGGGAAACACAGGATTATATTTACTCTTGTAAAATTGAGCAACCAAAGAATCCTTATGTCTGGTGTGAGTTACGAGCGTATTTTTTCTGATGATCGGTCAGTGAAGACACCTGTCAATGTTAAACATATTCAATATTTACAAGCAAAAAACGGTGGTGTGTGGGGAGAGCCGATCGCTCCCAACTTGAACTGTGACATGTCATGGAATGCAGCCAACTGACAGAGAAGCAAGGAAGAAGAGTTGACATTTTTGTGGTGAAAAATATCGACAATATCATTGGATCCCTGGACTTTTGCGTCCTATACTGACGACAAAGGCAGCTTTTTGCGTCATATACTGACGACAAAGGCAGGCTTAAGCGTTGCATGTTGACACATTGGCATTTCAATGGAGTGGAAAACAATTTGGAAGCTCTCTTCATGACATTGCATTATGTGGCTCTCCTCCTTCCTGACCGTTGTTTGAGGGGCTTTCAATAGCAAAAGACGTGTTGTTACATATAGAATGACAGGAGCGCCAACCATTTCCTTACCTAACCCTAACATTCGATGGAGGGGGAACAAGATATCTAACATATTTGTGCAGCGTCACTATCTTTTGTTCTTATGGACACCATAGACCATCCACACGTCAAACATCTTTTTGTCATTCCATCATCCCCATCACAGTTTCTCTTACCTTTATGATACCTTCCCATCTGTCGTCAGATTAGTCTCTTTCTCTGTATGTTCTGGAAAGGCTGCACAATGCCAGGAGTAGATGGAGGAAGCTGATAGAGGTTTCAGGACACAGAACACCAAGGCCTATTATAGAGCAGCGCTTTAGAATCCCTGCTGCACTCTTTTGCTTCCATTATTCTGCTCTGATAAATGACTCTGGCAGCTGCCGCCTGATAAAAGCGCTCACTGCTTATTCATCAGCACTCGTTTCGAGGTGTTGCACTTGCAGATCTACAGTGGCAGAGTTTGCCACTCAATTGATGGAAACACTGAGCGGGGTATCAATAAACACCAAAGGGGCCGGCTTGACACCCGGACAGTTTCCATGTGTGAGCAGTCATTCTCAGCCACATCATTTACAGAAATCCTCGCTAGGATATTAGCCAGACTATTCGCCTACATCAAGTATGTATATACTATATATATATATATATATATATATATATATTGGATTATCTATCAATCTATCTGTCTATCTGTCTGTCTGTCCGCCTGTCTGTCTGTCCGTCCGTCCGTCTGTCCGCCTGTCTGTCCGTCCGCCTGTCTATCTATCTATCTATCTATCTATCTATCTATCTATCTATCTATCTATCTATCTATCTATCTATCTATCTATCTATCTATCTATCTATCTGTCTGTCTATCTATCTATCTATCTATCTATCTATCTATCTATCTATCTATCTATCTATCTGTCTGTCTGTCTGTCTGTCTGTCTGTCTGTCTGTATCTATCTATCTATCTATCTGTCTATCTATCTATCTATCTACCTGTCTGTCTATCTATCTATCTATCTATCTATCTATCTATCTATCTATCTACCTGTCTGTCTATCTATCTATCTATCTATCTATCTATCTATCTATCTATCTATCTACCTGTCTGTCTATCTATCTATCTATCTATCTATGTTTTTAGGCCACCTGAAGGTGTCAGCCAGAACTTATACCTTCTACTGACACAGCGTCCCAAACTGCCACCTCCCGAAAAAAATCAGTCCCATTTCTTCACCTTCACCCTCATCGACAGTCACCTAAAGCTAAAAGAACCCAGCTCTGTCAACCAGTCACTGTCTGTCTGTCTGTCCGTCCGTCCATCCATCCGTCCGTCCGTCTATCTATCTATCTATCTATCTATCTATCTATCTATCTATCTATCTATCTATCTATCTATCTATCTATCTATCTATGTTTTTAGGCCACCTGAAGGTGTCAGCCAGAACTTATACCTTCTACTGACACAACGTCCCAAAGTGCCACCTCCCGAAAAAAATCAGTCCCATTTCTTCACCTTCACCCTCATCGACAGTCACCTAAAGCTAAAAGAACCCAGCTCTGTCAACCAGTCACTGTCTGACTGTCAGTCAGTAATGGATCGCCAACTTGTTTTCGCCTCCAGCGCCACTCACCAGGCACCTGGGTGGGGAACCTCACCATCTCCTCGTCCAAGTATCCTCTTGTGTCTCACTCATTAATACTCTCCGCCATTTCTGGAACTTTGATTTGGAAAATGGCTGCGAGGCTTCGATAGCTATTTGAATTTCAGCATCATCCTGTGGTCATGGGATGCAAAGCTGAGTGACTGCAAAGTTGACTGTTTTACAAAATGCTGTTGCTATTCACAAAACCTATATCATTTGTATATTTGTCAACACATTGTTACCCATGAGGCGTGAAATACAAACACTATTTTCAAGAGGACTTGACGTCCATGAGCGACACAGAGGTCTTGGTTAACCTCTGTGTGCCTGCTCCCACTGTGGTCATTTGTGTATTATCATTATAAAAACTGTCTCGGATTCAATATGTTCCAGTCCCGACAATGTCTTGGTCTTGGTAAGTGTTGCCTTGTCCCCGCGTTTTAGTTCCGTATGTGCTAGTATTAACTCGAGGTGGCTTTATAGACCAGGTTTCTGAGAATGCAGATCGCCACAAGTTCCTAAACCAGAAATGTACCAGTGAGAAAGGCTTGACAGAAGTCAGCTGTCTGTGTTGCATGTTGACGTATCAATTGCAGCACTTCCACGGTGTTTCCGTAGGCAGAAGCCACGTAAAAGAAAGTTGGTCGTTGGAATCAAGTCACAACGTGGCTCTCCTTTCACCCTGGATATTTCATTCCACGCTACTTGGTGTATATGCAGTAGCTCCTAAAATGTTCATGCTGCTAACAAGTAGGCACCAAGAAGTGCATGGATCTGCAAGGTGTTACTTATACCATTATATGTACACAGGAGAAGAATTATTTGACTCCACTGAAACCTCTTTTTGTGTCAAGATGCGATACGTAAGGCTGACTTCTCCATCATCATTGGATCCTAAAGACTACTTGACGGTAAGTGACAACTTAGGAGTGAGAACGTGTGTCTGTTTCACCTCGGATATTGAGACTAACCAAACCTTTTGTAGAGCAGCACATCACTAGTTAGCTTCACATGTGCTACATTGATCAAGGGACCATGAAAGGGAGTCAAAGATCAAGCAAAAACGTTATCTTAGCGTAGTTCTATGACGCACAGTTTGTTGGGTTTAAATGTAATTCGTTGTTATGTTAAACTAGACAAAAGATAGGAGACTATTTCACCCCTTTTATCCTCTTAAAGCAGGTGACTAGAACATTGCCACATAGTACGGCTTCCCTGATGAAGGCGCCTTCATGAAACGCTGAGCAGTGACGACACAATTCGTTCACTCGTCTCAGCACAAATAAACAACAAGGGAAGGAGGGACGTATATATAGTCGGCGGCTTGATGTTATTTTAGCTTGGCTTGTCTCCACGAGGCGTAAACTCCCCGAAGCCTGACTCACTTGTAATCTGGGATGGAAGGCATGGAGGTCTGCGACAGTCTGTATCTGCACTGTCACATCCCATCACCGCGACAATGCATCAGCCCATTCACAGCAGACGCTGGCTTTGAAGTGCCTGAATACACCCAGTTACACTGTCCTCCTTAAAGACAGGAAGTGGGTGGATGTTGGCAACTCCACGTATCGCTTTCCCTTCGTTGTGATTCACTTGGCACACTTTAAACAGAGCCCTGGGACCTTTAAGAGTATTTGATAAGGGGAGGGCAAGGATTTACGAGGCATAATTACTGGTAATAACCTCAGGGCCAGAAAGGTTTTCCTTCCACCCTGCGGTGTAAATATTGTCTTCAGTTAAATAAACAGTTAGCGGGGTGATTGTCGTGACGGCAGATGGGAAAAAAAAGTTTCACGCTGTCGGAACTAGTGCACTAAACAAAAAGTGTTATCGCCTCCTTTTCTGACATCAACACTAAGTAGTGAACATTTACATTTTTATTTCTAGTTCTTCTCATGTGACTATCAGTTCAGTGAATGTAACAAAACCATCGGCTTTTCTGTGTCAGGTCACGGGGTAGAAGTCATTGCCCCCAAGAGACCTCCTTTTGCTCTTCCTGGGCAAGACCGAAGTACCGCCGGGTTACCCAAGAAATAATATCTGCTTTGACCCTTCCGTCTACCTCAGTTGTGCATACCTCACTCAGGAGGCCTCCAGAGTGGTGTCACGTGGTGTCTGTTGATGGCGATGAGAAGCAGCATCTTCTGCTGAATGATCACGCTGACACTTACTCCACCGCAGCATCCAGACTACACACAGAAAAATCGTCTGCAGCAGTGTTACTACACACAGCTTTTGATGATATTTGACCATGAACTTACAAGTCAAGAGCTTTGCCTTTCAGCTCACTCTTTTCTTTGACAAACCAACGCGCCATCTTCATGACTGAAGACCCAGTAACAGCCTGAAGTCTCACACCAACCTTCCTCCACCTGTTTTACAAGAACCTTGGACCAGGACTCAACTCCAGCATGCCAAAGACATTTCCCCTCTTTCATGACTGAGAAGCACAGACTTGGAAACAAAAAAATCTATGCAAAAAAAAAAAAAAAAAAAAAAAATGAAGGACCAATACTTGGACAGTGGAAGTTTATATTTACTTTTATCACTATGGATTAAACATTAAAATATGATTAATTCAGAGCCTTAACTAGAACCCGTAAATTAATTCACACTTTTGTTTAATCGACCCAGCTCCCACTTCACTAAAAAAAAATCACTTCATTGTGGTCTTGTATTTGCCATTGCACAAAAATCAAAACACGTAGTCAACAATTACGCAGCAGGAAACGCATCAATGAACAAGCTTTTCACCCTTTTAACTCCATGTTGACGTACAGGGAGTCACCACACTTCAGTCCACCTAACTTGCCCCCCTGTGAATAAACAGTCATATGAACACCCAACAGCAAATGTCGTGTCCGCACACCCTCTGTCATGCTTTTCTTTTGTTTGGACACTTCTTGGCTCCTATGTTTCCCTTCCTGCATCTTGACAGTGTCGAGCACAAGAGGTAGCTGCACCTCATTCCCCTGGCTTTTTCTGGCCTCCCTCCCTTTCTCCCCTTCCCTTTCTGAGCTGGAGACATCTTCACTATAATGTCTGTGCTCTAATCCACAAGGATGCCTGGAGCAACATGGCCTTCTCTAAGAGGAATCACACATACAGTACTGCAAACACGGACGCTAAATAAAGTACACATTTATCTCAGTAAAATATATTGATGTTTTGTTTCTCTACAACAAAAACTGACATTGCTTGGAATATGGGGCGCTTCTTTGTCGGGGAATATCGACGACTGACAACCCACTGGAAGGAGCCAGACCATAATTTATGCTTTGCACATAGTTTTATGAGAAGCTTTTTATTGAAAATGCTGCCGAGAAGACACTGAAGTACTTTAACTGTACTCCCTCAAGATGATTAATAGTGTGCGAAAACTTTACCAGTGCACTAAAAAGGAGCTTTGGCGGATTTGAATTAGAACTAACCAAAGCAAAAAATAAAAAAGTTATTGAGTCAACATCTTGAGAACATACTGAAAGCCCCTTCAGGGGAAACACTTCCTCACTCCTCAAGCCATAGCCACATTTGTCTCCAAACAAAACAATAAAAGCAGCCAGCCAGTGGCTCTTAATTTGCTTTTTGCTACGATTGAGTCAGTAAGCCCCTTTTTTTCCAACTCCCCTCAGAGGCGACAGCCGCCACTCTACAGGTTAAAGCAAAGAAAATTCGGAGGAAAAGAGAGCGCAAGAGAGCTGGAGGCAGAAAAGCAATCCAGGGCTCGACTCCCACAAAACCCTGGAAGAAGTTAATCTAAACTGCCGTGGGAGTTTTTCATTAGCCGGGCAATCTGTTCCTGCGGTGAAGATGTGAGAGGAGTTATATTTTATAACTGTGAGTCACACAAATAAATATGGCATCTTTTCACTGGACCAAGAACCCGACAACTGAGAGATTGCACGTTGTGAGGCAGCGCGAGCTTCTACGGAAATGTTGACTGCTGGTAATCTGTTCCCCTCGGGAGCTTTTTTTTTTATCCTGAGGAGTTATCCTGAGGAAATGTCCTCTAAACATGGATTTTCTGATAAAACTTGCTTTCAAAAGAAAACAAACACTTGGAAGAGGAAGGGGAAATTCTTCAAATGTATAATAATGAACCACAGTGAAAACGCTGGAGTGTATCCAACACATTCTCACTAACCAATAGTGACTATGTTCAGTGGACTTTTGTGGCCCAGAGTGACCCGAGGCCAGCTACCCTCACTGCACCTTAATACTTTAGGCTTTCAAATGAATAATGCACGTACAAGAAAGAGGTTGTCACTAAGCTTAGACCGTGGAGTGGCACTCTATGAACTCTCAACAATCAAATGTGTCACTGGGTAAATATAGTACCACAAATTATCATTTCCTTTGGCTACCTTCAGTAGAGTGCCTCGATAGTTGCATTATGAACCACAGGATATCTAACTTGAATTTGTGATGAGAGTTTCTGAAAGCAGAACCCAGCACGTGTCTTGCACTCAACCCGTCCATAAGGCTCATTTATGCTTTGCGTTACAGAGGTATCGGTTCATTTCGTTGGTATTGCAGCACGTTTCCTCAAAGCTTATGGATATAGACCAAACGGAGCAGTACCGCAGAAGACCATGGGGGGCAGTGTTGCTGTAGCTACCCAATACGTAGCTCCAATGAGACACGTAGAAGACTCACCACCTCCCACAAAGCTGCCTCCGTTGTCCTCTTCTGTGCAAAAGGTACATGATCAATCCTGACTCCACAGTTGCCATGTTGGTTTTGGAGTTACTCATTGTCAGACGCACAGAACGCATGGAAATAGAGGATTAGTGATGGTAACGTTGCTTGAAATGGATGGGTACAATTTCTTTGTACGGAAAGGGAGCAGAAATGAGTGTTTATGGAACGGGACATCATGCAGAAGGTGAGCATTTCATGCAGCTTAAACAGCTAAGTCGGAGTCAACATTGGACCCAAAAATCGGTGTGTTCTAAGTCACTCTTTGATGCCTCGGGAGTGAGAATGTGTATCACATTTAAAACAAACACTGAGTTGCATTTGTTCACTCAAGCTTGATTTGAGAACGATAAAGTTCTTGAGGTCTTATCACTCTTTCACACCCATAAAAAAACAAAACTTTAATCTACCTGATTTAATAACTTTTTAGCACTTCAAATGTTGTGTATATCAAGTGCGACGTGTAAGCAGAAACATTCTGGAACTCCCTCACACATCACACAGTTTATGCTGACTGGGTACTGTTTTGGCGCAAAACCGTGGAGATTACAAATACTAGCATTTCATGAACCGACTGAACTACGACTGACGCAGAATACGCAGCTTTAAATGTCCCTGCATTAACAGCAAGAACGGCACATCGCAAATGCGATGAACGTCAGTTTGAAAATCATGCAAAAGAAATGTATTCACCAAAATATAGATACCAATAAATAGAACAATGGATACTCTTTGCTGGGTCATGTTGCTAGGTTACAGATTCTGTGTTTACATGTGGATAGAGCAAGTGGTGCAGCGGAACTGAATCTGGCTGTACTCTTTGCGGTCTATCCGAGTACTACTCTACAGATTAAATGCTTCTGAATGGACAGTACCTTTTCGCATCATCTTTAACCTCCAGAAAACATTCATTTACACTGTGGAAACACACTCTGTAGCTCACCACTTTCTACACCAGGCCCTCTGCAGGCACAATGACCTGCATACCCTTTATACACCTATGGAGTGGAACAGATAAAACCTCTGCGCCCTGGTTTCTCTGAGTCCTCGCGGTGCATTTCAATCAGCTCAGCAGCTCCAGCTCCGCTCTTCACTCCCGCGCAACTTTTAATTAGTGTCTGTCCTTCATGCCAAGGATCCTCACAGCTATTGGGGCCCTTTACAATTTAATTATAAAAGAAAAGGCAAACACTTGTTCAGTTTTGTCCCCAAGTCATTGACCTGACTGAACCGTACCTTGGTGAGGTGAACACAGTTTCATCCTGTTTGCTTAGGACTTACTGGCTCCTGAATGAAATAGTCTGGCAATAATTCAGTCACTGCTAAATGACCCCCCGGCCCTCGGCCAGAGCTCGAATAATCCATTTATTCGTAGATGGAGATTAATATTAATCTTTCAACAAGCAATTTTATTGGTTCACTAAATGGATTCTGAAATCGTGAAGCATGCCATTTGTGGTGGGTAACTGATGTTGGCTAGCTCAAGCGTGGACACGACAAACATAGGATTAAGGGATGATTGAACAGAGCACCTCGACCCTCTCAAACAAGTCGAGGGCCAGTTTGATCAATGTCAGAAAACACCTGAGTCACGAATCCAAAGTCCAATTACGGCGATGTAGTGGATCTTGAACTGTAGCTGGCAGTAATTCAGATGTGCACACTCAGCTGAGCAGAGCGTCGCCTCAGGGAAGCACCATCTTTTTTCCAGTTCCTAGACTGTGCTCCGATTTCCTCTCTGATCCTTTTAATGACTCTACAGGGAATACTCGCAGGCCAACTGCGATGTATGAGTAAGAGTGCTGCTGATCGATTACACATTTTTATATAGGCCAAAGGTATGTGAATAATCAGTAATAATCAAAGTGTAAAGTAAATATATGTCTGGATTATACTAATAGTGCCAGGACTCTAGAATCTGTGCAATATAGGAAAAACACCAGGGGACCAAAACAAAGGAATACAAGCCTTACTGAAAAGTTATGGTTGGCAAGGCAGAAAAATATGTCAGTATTTCAAGTCAGCAAAATGTGGGGCTCGGCACACACATACTGGACTATTTTTTCTGTACTTGTACTGGTAAATACTCGCCCATGACAGCACCTGATACTGAGCACAGTGTTCCATGCATGGTGAGTTTCTACAGGGCTGTCAACTCTCAAGCAAACGTGGGTCTGTCTTGCACACACTCATTGTCTTACCATTTTCATTGACTGTCATGTCCATTTTATTCTGTGTTTTTATTTGTGTGATTTCCGGTTGTCGTCTGTGTTTTCTGTTTCCTTGTTTTTCCCCAGCTTTCCAAGCGACACAGCTGGCATTCATTTGCTAATTATGGTCGCAAGGATATCAATACCTCAGTGCCAGCTTGTGTCGCCAGATGGTTACTTTGCATTTCTATGGTAAACTCTCCTGCAACTCTACTCTCTTGTTTTACCTTCCTGAATCTTCTAAATTTTGTGCGCGCTTGATTTCCTTTTCAGCCGCCTCCTTAGTTTCATTCTTCTCGCTCTCGCTGCAGTTGTTTTGTAAAACTCACCTTTTGTTTTCCTGTCGCTATCTTTATTTCCTCGTGTGTGTTTTCCACCACTGAGCGTCTTCAGTTTGTTGGGCCTCGTGAGTTAATTTCCGAGTGCGTTTGCGTTGTCCCCATTAGTTAGGCTTCATTATAATTCGCCTATTTTCTGTTTCAGGTCCTGTTCCGTGTGCTGGTGTCAGCACCCTTGGTTCTCCGTATCTGTTCATCTTTGTACTACTTGTCTTTGTCAAATAAATCTCTTAATTTAGACACGTTCTCCGAGTCGTCTGTCAGTCAGTACACACACTGCACCTGGGTCTCAATCATGACATTTACAGTAATTACAAACACCACTGGTTAGCGTCCTCTTCTCTTATCATTATTGTACCATATAAGTCTTTCTCCCAACCTTTCGCTCTCTTTGTTTGAGCAGAAATGTAGCCTCTCACGTGGTTTCATCGTGACTGAAAGAATGTTGTGATTTTGTATGACTCAAGAAGCAGCAGTCTGAAGATCGACCCTTGTGGCACTCCTATCCTGAGGGTAACTGACCTGATCTTTTAAGTGAGTTGTTACCAGGGAGCAAATAAAGACTCAAACCCTTTCACTACTAGTCTATTCTGAGCTGCAAGTCTAGTGTGGACTGATGAGTGAGGCGCTGTACAGCAGGTTAATCTATGAGATTGAAAAGTGGGCTGCTTTATCTGGACACACATTTCCAGAACACAGTCAGAGTTGCTGACGTGAGACAACAGAAATGCTCTGCAGTTTAGTGTGACGTAAATCCAAGTTTAGTGTGACGTAAATCCAAGCATACAGTCCTACTGTTTTGGTTCAGTGGTCCTCTAAAATTATTAACTTGATCTCAAAACATTGTCTCCTCTAATGCCTGAAATAGCAACTATTTTCAAGTTGCTGTCTGTGTAGCACTTTCAAGTGATGTTTCACCTAGTGGCCACTGTGTCACGCAAAAATAAAGATGGTGAAGACATGTGGTTGTGATCCTTTTATTCAATTGAATGTATTTCAGTCGTCCTTTTAACTGACTGGTTGCTGCGATGTGTCTGCAATGTTGTTATTTTCTCTTAAAAAGTAAACAGAAAACATGTTTTTTGTCTTTATATGTTTCATTTTCTCCACATCAGGTAGCTCCGATCATAACTATATTTTGACAATAAAATGTCTATGTTGTCAACGACAAAAAACCCAGTTGGAGCATCCCTTGCTTGCGTTGTGAATTCTAGTTTCAAGGACGTTCGAGAGGGATGGAGTTGTGCAAAAGCTCACATCTGTCTCCGCTGTCCACAGATGAACTCGCAGTTTAAAGGTGCGTTTTGGTCAGAAGAGTTTAAACTAAGGTGTCACATCTGTATCAAGCCCAGCAGCGGCCAAGCTGCACACACAGCAGCAGTGATCACAGCCAGGTACGTGTTAAAGTAGGCCAATGAGACTATTGGGATTAAACGGAGGAAAAAGGAGGGCAGGACGCCAGATGATGAGCCGCTATGCTCTTCCACCATACTGGCAAATCTCTGGCTTCACAATCATAGACCTGGAAGTTTCTCCTCCCCATCGAGCCCTGTTCCAGATATGTCATGTAATAACCAGGCGAGGGGGAAAGGTCCCCCAGAGGCGAGTCGATGGCTCCACGAATGGGAATCTATCATCGGCTGGATACGACATTTGACCGGTATTTGTTCTTTTGTTTGAAATTCAGTTCCAGTTCATTTGTTACAGTGCTCAATGCTTGGATGGAGGAGGAGTGACATTTCAATACATCACATTCAGACGCAGAGAAACAGGCTGCGTTCTTATTAAACTGGTGAGGACTGAGAGTGTGACGGCAGGTGACGCTCTGAACTGAACATAAAAGCTGGAGATGACAGGTGCGGGAAGTGTTGGCAGTTGTCATGAGGTGTAGTGTATAAAGGTAAATATGGACAAAAACACTGTTTCAGATCAGGTGGTAGCGAAGGATTACTCCACGATCCTCGAGTATTATCTGTAATAGTATTAGAAAGTAAATGTTTATTGAGAATTTAAATACAAATCCGTTGTGTGCCTGAAGTTTCCGTGTCTTAGAATATTGCCACAGAAATACTCGCAGTAGTCGTCCAAAGAAAATATTGGTGGAAGTTCCTTCTCCTTCTCCAGTCTTCCTTCTCTGATCCTACATAAAAAAAAAACTTTGTATGTTTTCTGGTTATGTTACATATCTGGCTATTAATGTGACTAACTAAGTCTGGATTTCTATCAGATCTGGTCCTTTCAGTCGGTAGCTTTCTAGGAAGACCACGGCCTGGACGTTTCTCTGGCTGGTGTCACACCACACTAACACACAGTGGAACGAAAATGGTAAAATCACTGTCTCCTGTTGTCAGTGTCTCCTTTAAAATAAAGGTTGAAGATGTGTGGTGGTTTATTGTTTCAATAGTGCAATTCACCCGATCACATCACAGAGACATGACGCCACAGTGTCTTCCGCTATACTCTATCTATTGTTGATTTGTCGTTGTTTATGAGAGGATGGTGATACATATCCACACGCTGCCGGTCAGCTCACCACGGTTATGGCGACGTTTGAGCAGCGACGTCTCGTACTGACTACATGAGGCTTAGTTTCGTTTGCAAATTTGCATTTTTGTTACTTAAACATTTTTCTTTTTCTGCTACCTTAAGATACGATAGACTGACCTTGTTGCGACTGCAAAGTATTACATTATCTGTAGTTTTTTTTTATATATAAATTCAAACTAAATGTCGGTTATTTAAGTTTGTTCCATTATGGACTGAATAAAAGAACATCGGTTCAATGATACAATAAATAAAAACCTTCATGATGGTCATATTTCAGTCAGTACGAAGCGGGGGAAATGTTTGCTAAATAAAGAAAACTGTTTGTGCAGTGTGCTTTTCATCCCTGAGAGGAGAAGAGCATGTTTGATTGCAAGTGCTCAGGTTTGTGTGTAGAGCAAAGCCTGGAGGTCAGCGTGGTAAACAATACTCTCTGTGATAAATTCTCCTGTCTGTTCCGTTTTGTGTGTGCGTGTGCGTTGGTGCACGGCTCCGATGATTTATTCCATCAGAGAGCACGAGGAGATGGCAAAGAGAACACACAGATAAATAATTCACACACACATTAACATCAAAGAGGACCACAGGGAAACAAAAACATGGCCATTCGGGTCGATGTGCCATTTCGTATTAAACCAGACATCTCCCGTGTTTGTTTGTGCGTACGGATCGTAAAGCTGTCATCGTAAATTCCCCTGCACAGCTGCAGACAGGCAGCATATCGCTGATAAGAGTGTTTCTAATTCAACCAGATGTTTTTTGATAACATCAGTGAAACAGCAAATTCTCTGATGACACACTGCCGAGCAAGAACCCAAAACAGTTGCTCTGAGGATGAGAAAAAAGAGAGTGCTGTGGTTCTGTGCGGTGCACAACTGTCTCACTGGCGTGTCACTGTGAGTGGCGGTGCCCTCTGCGCACGTGCAGTCAAAACGTTG
This sequence comes from Synchiropus splendidus, assembly GCF_027744825.2. NCBI lineage: Eukaryota > Metazoa > Chordata > Actinopteri > Syngnathiformes > Callionymidae > Synchiropus > Synchiropus splendidus. The sequence goes on along the minus strand of NC_071340.1, from coordinate 22,807,034 downwards.
TGGTGGAAAGGGAGAGATTGTGAAGCAATTGTGGCTTTTTGTCCCATTGTTCCCGCCATTACTGAAACGAAGTATCGATGCCCAGTTAGCACAAGGTCCCCCTGCATCTTGTCTGCATCTTTAGTGAGGTTAGTGAGGGGGTAAATCTCCTGTAGTCGTACACTGTATGTGGTGACTAAGACAGTGACAAGAGGGAATCAAAGATAAAACATGTCACGCTCAGCCAGAACTGAAAAATACCTAGTTTACATTTGTTTAAGGGGTGGGATTCAATTAAAAAAAACAAATCTAGTTATTTAGGGAATTTGTGATGAATTAATCTCAATTAATCGCAGTTTAATCGCATCAGAATATTTGCCACATTTTTCAATTGGAATGAATTTGGTATATTACTGAATCAAATGATGGACTCATATATATGTTTAAACCACTAAATATTGTTTACTTTGCATCAGTTTGACAACAGCACAATAAGTCACCATGGTGGCTATATTCAAGTTTTTATATCACCTTATTTAAACTGAAGCTCTTTTAAGGTCTTGAAAATATTGGTATAAGAATTTCAATTTTATAAGAATTTCAAACACATTCAGAGTAGTGGAAACCCTGGCTATTGTGTATCGAAAAATAAGCCTGCACAAACGCAAGCTGCTTTTGTTTGCTTTGGTTCAGGGATGATTCCTCCATGTTTGTTGTTGTTGTTATCATCCTGGCTGCCACGTGTCTTGTGCATCAGTGGGATCAGTGGAGCAGGAACTCCTGCACTGACAAAGGTTCCCTGTTGTCTGGAGAGCATGTTCAATTAAATTCTATTTATTTTTTTGTTTTATTGTAATTAATGAGTCATGATAATGTTGTAATTAATTAATCATATTTAATTCTTTAAGCCCCACCTCTAATTTGTTTATAACAAATCAAAAACACCCCTGTCAACACCATCAACAGGAGCGGATACATGGACCACTTTAACCAAACTGAGTAAAAATGCTTCATGCAACACTGTGATCGGAGCAGATCGAGTCTCCCTGCCCAGACTGATTTTTGCGTCACAGCGCCTGTTTACAGTGCGTGACATGACTCTACACAACTCTTTAAGAAGGCCCCCTGCGTGTCCGCCTGCGACTGAACTACCATGTCTCACGTCTTGTGATAGCTGGAGTTATGTCTCTCCCTGCCATCACTTCCTCTCCAGTTTGAAGAAGTGTGGGTTGCACGTTTGCCGCACATCGACCAGAATCGATCGCTGACAGCGTCAGATGACCGGCTGATACTCAGCCTCCAGCAGCCAACTGCTGCTTTTCTTTACTCAGCTTTGCTCCACTGCTTCGCCTCTGGGTTGTGTTTGCCTCCCTACGCTGCTCTTGGTGTGTTGCTCTGGCTGCTTGGTCGACAGCTACTTTGCGGCGCCTACAGCTGCGCCGCTTCACACGCAGCTGCCTGTTCCACTGGCAACCGCTCGCCTCCCACCATTGTCTTCAGTCTTTACTGCGTGACTTTTTAGATTCCAGAGGAAAAAAAAAAAAAAATCATTTCACCCTATTATGGGGTTTGAGGTCTTTAATAATATATCAATAATATATTATAGTCACAAAACCTTGAACTCCTTTTCGGATTGTTGTCAAGACCCTGTGTGCATACGGAGAGGGGGCCAAGATCAAGACCAAGACTTCACTGAATGCAGAATAAGGTGTAGTCTATTAGTCATATGGACACACATTTACTTCTTACTGCAAAAAGTGGTGGTATATTCATTTTTATTTTCATTTTCAAAATGAAAATGAATTTCATCCCCCTCATTGTCCTCTGGTCTCAGCACAACTTAACTCATTTTAATGGTACCATTCTTCAACAGACCAGTATGTGCTGCGAGTGTGATCATTCTTCTGTTTCATTTATTTTTCCCAGAATTTTGACTTATATTCCTGTCAGCTATTGGCTGGTAGGCATGACTCCAACTTGTTTTAGTCAGTTATTTTTATTTCACTCCAAGCAATCACCACAGTTATATTTCATCCATAACTGAATCTGTTTTCAAATCTGTTTTGGAAATGTTAAAAACATATCTGCATAATAATTGCAGCAAAAGGAAGGAAACTTGACTTTATAAAACACAGCATAGAGTTGAATCTACAGAATAACACAGCCAGTGTTGTGCCAAATGTACGGAGCTCAGGAAGTGACAAGCATGTGTTAAAGTACTAAACAGATTTCATGTTTCACGTTGCAACCAGGTTTTAGTTGCGGTCAGAGACTTTGATGCTCCCACAATAATAAAACCAGGTGAAAGCAATACATTTGTACGGAGCCCTGGAAGTGACATGCGTGTGTTTATTTTTTTTGGATGAGATATGCATGACTTTATTTTTTTTAGCCCGAGATAACACGATTTTTATCTCAAGAAACGATTACTTCCTGTTACCACTATGTCTCCCACGGCTTCGTAACTTTTCGTCAACGTTGTCATTCGCTGTCTTATCCCGAGATAAAAATAATCTCAACATATAAATTATCTCGAGATAACTGTTATCTCGGGAGAAATAAAATAAAGTCACGCATGCCACATGTGCACAGACTTTGCCGTCTGCAATATTCTGACTTGTAGACAGCGAATGACAACGTTGACGAACAGTTACAAAGCCATGGGAGACATAGTGGTTACAGGAAGTCATTGTTTCTTGAGATAAAAATTGTTTCGAGATAAGTGTTATCTCGGGTTAAAAAAAAATAAATAAATAAATAAAAAAAAATAAAATAAAATAAAATAAAATAAAATAAAATAAAATAAAGTCATGCATGTCACATCCAAAAAAAATAAACACACGCATGTCACTTCCAGGGCTCCGTACAAATGTATTGCTTTCACCTGGTTTTATTATTGTGGGAGCATCAAAGTCTCTGACCGCAACTAAAACCTGGTTGCAACGTGAAACATGAAATCTTTCTAATATCTGTTTAGTACTTTAAAACCCCAAAAATACTTTAGATGAAACGATAGGATCGCTGAGAGCAAATGAAGAGATGCGCTCTCTCTCTTGCTGATTTGTCCTGAACCTTCATCGTTCTGTATTAAATAACTGTCGCATTATGCTTGGCTTTACACCAAGTATGCTGAGTCAGTTCAGCAGAAAGTGCACCGCAATGATCCGGGAAATAAATGTTGAATCAGCTTTTGATAATCGGACTGTGACAGGAAGCATCCATCTTTAGATAGGAAACTGTCACAGAAGCTTCTCCTCCGGGACGAAAGATTACCAGCCCAAATTGCACACAGACACGCGGGTCCGTCGCACCATTTTTGTGAGGACCTCTCGATGACAGAACCCTTTCCCCAGCCACTCGCCCTCAACTTAACCATCCAAAACAAAAGGCTAGATTTAAGATTGGTTCACACAAGATTATTAATACAGAGACATGCAGATACATAGGCATGTTTGTTCTGCTATTTTTGTGAGGACCACTCATTGACATAACCCTTTACCCAGCCTCTCACTCAAAACCCAACCATCCAAAACAGAAAACCGTAACCAGGACTCTGAACCAAACTTGCGGCCAATTCTATTATACTACTTTTACTGGTGTTTTAACCCTCTAAATCTTGTGAGGACAGGCCAAAATGTCCTCACAAGAAGGTGTCAAGAGTTGGTAATCACAAGTGTTGCAAAACATGCCCACGAGCACATAGCCACATTTTTTTTGCATTTATTTGCTGGGAACAGAGTGATGTTAGAAAGAAAGTTATTTACGAATGAGTGAGCAAAATAAACAAGTAATAACTCACATTTCAGTGCTAAATAGCCAATGAATCCGCAACTCCAAATAAAGAAAAAACAGTAAAAAAAAAGAGTAATTAAATAATAAATTCTTACCACAACATTTATGTAGTCCATTATTTTAACTACAAATGTTTCAGGAAGTCTGTGCTGCAACTCCAACAGAAGTCTAATAAAGACCATCAAAAATCTGATCTACGATGGGAGGAACTGCAGGCAAGCATGTGACCTGAGGCTGCTCTCTCTGTGGCTTATTTCCAATTTCAAATGAACATTCAAATGAAGTATAATAGCATTTAATTGGACGACTCTTCTCACAGCAACAATGCAAATTTGATAAAACAAATCCCAGCAATTGAGTTCAAATTCAAAAAGAGAAGGAAAGAAGGAAAGGAAAGGGGGAAAAAAGGGAAAAAAAACATCTGGACACGAGTGGAAAAAGAAGGTGGAGGCCCACTGCGGAGCAACTGGGAGGAGACCCAGGACCACTGTCTGAGTGAAATGAGCTGCAGGAGGTTTGGATGCTGGTCCTCCATGATCCGAGGTCCATCTTCTTCACTCACGCTGCTCCATCACGTTGTCGTTGCTATTGGTGATCCAAAATGACACTCAAAAATCACACGCAGACCTTTCCAGCATCGGCCCAACTGACTCCATATTTGCAGCGTGCTGCCTCGGAGTTCATTGACAATTAGCCAGCATGCTCTCCTCCAAATGAGGCTCGCTCCGAATTTGCTCTGGAAATATGTTGCCAAGCGGCGGAAGAAATAGAAGGTGCTGACCCATGGAAACCAATGAGATTCGGCGTAATGAGTGTGACTGCTGATTTGTTTATTTAGCTGTGAAAAACACAACACACACACACACACACACAGAGCTCCGGGTTGATCGCTTGTCATCTGTTGGGTCCGGGCCGTTGAAAGCTCGCACAGCTTTCTCTGAGTAACCTTGAGAATCCTCCCGAGATGTTCACTTATTTATTCGAAACTCTCCTCTCTGGCTGGATGGCTGGCACATGTACGATCACACTCTCAGACTGGCTCTGACTGTGTGTGTGTGTGTGTGTGTCTTCGTGCAAGCCATGTAAAAACATGTGTCTATCAAAATGATGCGTTTGCTGTTTTTCCATGCCTTCAACTCTTCCAGCAGTGAAGCTTTCAGAGTCAAATCCTGGGTGTATTGAAAAAGCGCTGGCAGACCGGCTGTGCTTTTTAAGTGAATTGTCAACGAATTGTGGAAGGCCGGAAAGCACAGCTTGGAAATATCTTCCAGCCAAGGACATTATCTTTTAATCTTTCGCAACAAAAGGTGAAATAAAACCTGCAGGCAAGGATTTTCCTTTTATTTTTTCCCCTCTAGCTCTGGGCCTCATTCATAAACTTTGATGTATAGCAATGTAATCTAACAGGATCTTTTCTCCCCTCGTGAGGAGCTGCTATTAAATATTCAACACAAGTAGTCCAAGCACAGAATGAATCGAAGATAGATTTATAAGTTTTTTCCCCCCTTTCATGTCTGTCACTATAAGACTTATAATAGGAAAAAGTCTGACCCCGACAGACCTTGTTTGAACGACTTGACTTTTCAGTTTTGGGGGGATAAACCTTGTTGAACATGTGCCAAGGTCTCTTGTAAAGTTTGGTCCCAATATTATCTACTGCATCTTTTAATTCCATTTTTTTTTTGTCTACGTGGAATATGCTGTTGAGCAACACTAAAGACCACTTCTCCTTGCTCATGGCAATAACCATCAGGTCTGACCACGAGTCTACTCAACCCTCACTTATTAAGGTGGACATTTTTGTTGACTAAACTTGGTGGTTTTGTGTTGTTTTGAATTGAACTTGTTTTGTAGAAGTTCTCGATGATCCAGATCATGGCTCAGGTTTGACAACTGCACAAGTTCTGTCAAGCGCTATTGTTACCGTGAATGACACTGGCTGTTGTGTGATGCTCGGCACCAGTCGATAAGAAGACTCTGTATGGATCCGAGAGGGTCACGGTACTTCTATGAGACAGGTGTCGTGCTGGGATGGGTGAAAACAAATACCGCAGTATACACATTACCAAATACTAAACTGCATCGTTGGATTGATACGATGAACTACCTTCTTTTGTTCCAGTGAGCTGTGAATTTGGTTGACATTTCAATCATGTGTACATTATTATGAACTCAGACCAGTGCAGTGAAGGAAGCTCAACTGACCTTCAACGGGCTCACGTTCTCTCACACAACCCCTCCAGACTGTGGTAGTTTCCATCCTCAGATGGAGCTACAAACAGATCTGGCCCTAGGTCACGCACTTGACTCAGCACTGGCCAATTTCCAATCTTGTCCCTCCTCGTCTCTCCCATTGAACCCTGAGCATCTTCGACCCCTTGTAGCCATGTTTATTGTCTCTGTGTCAGAGCTACTGTCTCAAAACCGTGAGCCATGGCAAGTCTCCTTCTGCTTCTTCTACAGCAAACATTGTGGTCCATGGAGAGCTTTAGAATATTAATGGGGATCAATGGCTGTCCTCAGACCCACTGGTGAAGCCAGCGCAGAACATTACATGCATTATGGAAATGACGGACGGCTCTGCTTTGACCACATTAAACATTTAATCCATGCTCTAGTGCCCTGGCTGACAGCGTTTTTGAGTTGTTGTCTCTGACAGCCTTCAAAACTGAGACCATGTCAGGGCTGCTCGTCTCCCCAGCTCGAGGGGATTTCGTTTATTACTAAAACATGTGCAGAACCATTGAGAATGTTGTCATTGCTGCACCCTGCTGACATGGACGTTAACCATGGCTCTGCTTTTACGGTGTGGCCTGAGTGGTCTGTTCTTCTCACGAGACGGCAGCAGTGCATTTGTACGTATTTTACCCTGCAGAGTTTCACCTTCAGATATACTAGCCTTGCTTTCTGTCTCTTTTGTTTTATGCTCACACTCTCAAATGTTCCCTCCCGGAGGTCAACTGAGGGGGAAACCCTCCGAGCGTCACACTATTCCACATTATCTCAAAACAGTGTTCAGTTCAAGAGATCAATAAACAAACTCAGAAGGACAAAACCCAAAACACTATTTAAGCTATTCCTAAACAGATGATTTTGATTTAAACCGTGGACCCTTGCGTTGTTATTAGGGTGTTAGTGTAATACAATAGTAATATAATAATAATAGTTTTGGATTTTTCATTAGTTTTTGTTATTTAGTTTTGAATTTTTATCTTTCAAATTCAGTTAGTTTTAATTGGTTTTGAGAGTGGGTTGGTTAGTTTAGATGAGTTTCAGTTTTGTTTTTATTAGTTCACAGTGTTAGAGTTTGTTTTTTTTTACTTCAATAAGGGTTATTGGAACAAAACTGAAGAAAGAAATACCATCGTGTCAATCCGTGTTGTCATAGATTTTTTTCATTGAATAGTTTTTTTATGATCTCAAAATGCAATAAAGACAAAAAGAATAGACAATTTAGCTTTTGTTTTTTTCGTTAACTATAATAACCTTGGTGTCAACGCGTTTTCAATGGAAGCACATATTCCAGTCCTCCACCTGATGCCTTGGGTAGCACATAGTGTAAAAGAAAGATTGAGGTTAGCCATAGGATGGCACTCCTTTCGTTCTACATGTAATAATGTGTTGATATCTATTTAAAGCTCCGTTGTGGTCCTAAGTTTATACACCATCCTAATACCTTGGTGTTAAAATGGGTTGGCCATGGAGGTCATGTGATTATCTGAGTCTGATCTTCTTGAGGAGGCTCAGGATGTTTTATGACTCGGTGGCGTCCGGCGCAATTCTGTTGGCTGTGGTTTGCTGGGGCACAGATGAACGGTGGCGGACGCTAACAGACTCATCCGCAAAGCTGGTGATGCAGAGAGGGGTGAAACTGGACTCCTTGCAGACGGTTATGGAGAGATGGATGCTCCTGAAACTAAGCAGCAACATCACCCACCCTCCCTCAGCTCCCAATACAGTAGAACATGGACCAACAGACTGAGAAAGCCCAACTCAAAGACCATGCGCCACAGGAGCTCCTTTCTTCCTGTGGCAATAAAAACGTACAATTCGTCCCTGAAAAAAATGCAATGAAGGGTTTTTTTTGGCACATTTTCTGTTCTTGAACTGCATTTGTTGCACATTGTTTTCTAAGCTCTTTTGTATCACTTTTTTGTACTTTATAATATTATTTCTTTTTAATTTATCGTGATATGTTGTGTACAGCGCATGTCACCAACACAATTTCCCTTGGGATTAATAAAGTTTTCTGATTCTGATTCTGATCTGGTAACAGATGTTCAATGACCAGGAGGTCATCAGCATCCGTGGCAAGGGACCTCTTGGTCTCCTTGTTTGGTGATGGTCCGTGCTCTTCATGCTCATGTTTTTCACATGGATTGAATTGATATAGGTGCTTAAATGGAGCTGTAGCTCTTACACGTCTCACATGAATGTATTGAAGTATGGGCCTGTATGTGCACCGTCATTGGACATGGGTTGTCACACACACTTGGTGTGTTTAGCTACTATTCTTCTCTCCACAGAAAAGCTGTGATGCTGTTTACCTTGGCAGGCGAGCAAGAGTGTCGTGCCGTCAAGCTTCAGCTGGATGAATGCCTTTTTTGTTTCACCTCAGCGAGACGTATTCCAGCACAGAAAGTTTCTGGGACCTAATTATCAACAGCAATGCCGATGGTTCCTCGTCGATCCGAACCCTTTGCAGCTGCTTTTAATCGCACTTATTGTCAAATCATTTCCTCCTCACTGTGCTTAGAGCAAGAATTGTGTGCAGCAACGTGTCTGCATGCAGGAATTGGTTCGGTGATGTCTGACTGTGGGCCAAATAGAAGCTGGCAGCAAACCATTTGGACGAGCAGGAGCTATTCATCAGCCAGTAGTCAACACCTGGAGAGAGCATGAGCACCTCCGCTGGAATTATACTGGCTTGGCACCAACCTACGCAGGCGGCACCTGGGGTTTGTGTAGCAGGGTTCTAACACAAAGTAAGAAAGCAAAATCTACATCAAATGTAAACTTGCAGTTGAGTTTTGGATAAAGGATTTTTTCCCCCTCTGTCCTGCTCGTGTCCCGTCAGGAGACCGGAGATGCTTCGAAGCATTAAAACCATCTGTGCCCTTTCTCCTCGCCGTGTGTGTCAGTGTGAGTTTAACATGATGGGATGCCTCTGTGATGCTAGCATGATGTCGACGGATTGCTTTAGACTTGTTTTATCTTCACTCGGTGCCGCTTCTGACCATAATTGCAACTTTGCTCACGGGCAATATGAAACCCGTGAGAAAACCTCACCGCTCAAGGATTCTACTGTCGTGAACTTAGACTCAGCCTCATTGGCCGACAGTCACGCAGGCTTTTAGTTAACTGCAGTGCCGTCATACTGGCTTCCATGAAAAGGTTAGGTCGCCGGTAGTTTTCTTGGCTGTGCCATTGAGGGTGCCATATTGTCTTGCGGAGATCCTCACCTCCACGTGTGCATCTCTGTTGTTGTTTATTTTGATGCAAACGTAAACAGACCTTCTGCTTTTGTGCAGTACTTTAGTGTGGGAAACGTGGCCCCCGAGATCAAAAAGGTTAAGAACCCCTCACCCCATTCAGTGCCTCTGGGCTCATTCTACCCCACATTATGTTGTCATAGTGAACTAATGTGTGTTGCAAAAAGCCTCTTTAGCTGCTCTTGTGTTGATAGAATTCTTAATCCCTGTTATTGGTGAATGTTTAAGTATTATTTGTTCTTATTACATAGTTATTACAGAGTCAAATAGAAAGCATTTGTGAAGAACTGTGGTCCCCATGTCAAACATCCCTATGGAAAATGACCTCTAGACAGTACTGGACTCTAACACCTTTTAGGTTTTACCAATTCATGAGTCTGTTCAGCTTTACTCTGGAGTCATGACAGAGGGATAATGATTCCACACACACCGACCATTCAATGCCTTATTTTCTCTCACTTGGTATGTGATGGACAACACCTGTTACTAACTGTTGGCAGCTCTCCGAGCTGATTTTATTATCCAGCTCAGGAAAGTCACATCCTTCTACTCCATTAAAAGTAAAATGTTAATGGTAAAACTCTTGTTATTGAAAAAATTCATGTGAACTTTCTGTTGATAACAGTCAAATGGTCGCATCACGTAGATTTCTCCCAGCCTCCGCTTGCTTTTTCATTATGCTGTGTGGGACATGTAAATGCACTTCACTTCAGTTGGTTCCATTTAAACAGCTGCAGTCAGCCGCTGTATCGGACCGTCGTGGTGAAGAGGGAGCTGAGTCACAAGACGAAGCTCTGGATTTACCGATCGATCTCCGTTCCCTCCCTCACCTATGGTCACGAGCTTTGGGTCATGACCGAAAGGATGAGATCGCGGATACAAGCGGCTGAGATGAGTTTCCTCCGCAGGGTGGCTGGGCGCATCCTTAGAGATAGGGTGAGGAGTTTGGGGTGGAGCCGCTGCTCCTCCACATCGAGAGGAACCAGCTGAGGTGGCTCGGGCATCTGATGCGGATGCCCCCTGGACGCCTCCCTGGGGAGGTGTTCCGGACATGTCCTACCAGAAGGAGACCCCGGGGAAGACCCAGGACTCGCTGGAGAGATGATGTCTCTGGTCTGGCCTGGGAACCCCTCGGGATCCCCTGGGAAGAGCTGGAGGAGGTTTGTTCGGATCGGGAAGTTTGGGCTTCCCTGCTCTGAATGCTGCCTCCGCGACCCGACCCCGGATAAGAGGCAGAAGAAGAGAGAGAGAGAAAGCTTGAACTTAAAAAGTCACAAGAATGTTTCGGTCTTTTCTCTCTGGTTAGTGCAGTCCAAAATTCTAAATGCATATTAAAAGAAACGGGTCACACGTCTTCATCCATTAAACTTTATTATTACCAACTACTGCTCCAGAGGAAAGTGTTGTCAGTTGTGTGTTTAAAAATCGGGGGGTCATTCAGCGCTCATAATGTTTATGTGTTGGACCGTGTTTTCACATAACCCCATTGGGTGTGTTTCCATTTCCATTGAAATAGTTTATGTCCTATCGTGCCTCCCACTCCTCCACTTCCTCACACACTGCAGTGCACTGCCACTCGTAAAACTCCCGTCGCTGTGTAATGGTGTCGACAAAAGACCTCGCTTGTGTGTTTTCCTCACTGCGCTGACAAATGTGTCTGGCAAGGCCGTCTCAAAAATCCAGTGGTAATTCTGGCGTAACGCTGAGGTTTGGGGAGCTCACCTTTGCTGACCAGACACGGCGTCCTAAAATGCCTCGCTGCTGCTGTTACCATGACGACCGGGGAGGAGGATGGGGCCGGAATATGTTTTTAGTTGCCCAGTGAACCTCATCATCAGCTCGCTTAGAAATGCACCTGCAACACGTCTGTGAAGCTATTTCTGCAGTTATTGCTGGATTTGTTTCAGAGCAGAAAACAACACACCACAACTGTCACACAGGCGATGCTCTGTTGCAGCTGCACCTCTATAGCAGACAAGTTAAGAATCATTTATAGGGAAAATCAGTAGTGGATTCTCTATTAGATCCAAAAATTCTAACATTGTTATGATCGCCTTTCTTTGATGGAGAGACAATTTGCCCTGAAGCCAGAGCTTAAAGAGCTGTTCACCGATAAAACCGAGAAAATGAGACCAGAAAAGCAAGTGGCGCCACATTGATGCAGATTTGAAGGTTTGGTTTGCATCTTACTCTTTCATCGTAGGCGGTATAATCGCTGGTGCGTGGATAACAAATGTCCATAAAAACTTTTTATTACACACCTCAGCCAAGACAAGTATCTCCTGGACTTTTTTAAATTTTTTTTCAAAAACTATATACCAAATATCTGCAAATAAAGTCTTGGACTTACAGAAAACAGGACCAAAAAGTGCTTCAACCTCGTGTTGTAGTCAAGACCACACCACCGAGACTCATTGAGACTGCAGAGTACCGTGACTGAGACAAGACCAAGAGTGTCTATAAAAGGAGTCTCAAGCTGGTGAACCAATCAGATGTCAGCTGAAACAAGCAACACCTGTCTGACAATGGACAGTTTTCAGACGCCTGATGTTTGGGCGTCCTCCGGATTAGCTGCAACAAAAACCCGTACCTCCTGCGGCTCTTTTGTATACAGTATATAGCAGCGAATAATCTGAGAAAGAAGGTGACACCCAGTCTACCATTTGTCAGTATGTGAGTGTACAAACTGTCTCTAACTCCACAGCTTCCCAACACCAGTGGTGTCCTCCAGCAATGTCCGCTCACGTCCCATGTCAAGCTTCGGAGCCAGGAGCATGTTTTCACTCGGACAAATACAGATATTGGTGGACTGAATGATGCAAAGTGAAAACTTGCATTACACATCACCAAGCACTGCCACTCCTGTCTCCTACCTCAATGGCTTTGACTTGTAGCTGTGTTTTCCTTGCAAAAGGAACTGCTTAAAAAATACTTTAAAATTACTTTTGAATTGATTCGAATATGATGGATCATGAATTCAATGAATCATACACATCTAACATGTCTCAAGCATGTAAGCATGACTGATGCATGTCTCATTTGGGACATTAGTGTTGGACTACTCGAGTTTGGTCTTGCTCTCCAGAGTGGACTCGGTCTCGAATGTATGTTTACTCTGCCTCGTCTCTGACTCGGACCCGGCATTTTGATTCATGATGGATCGAGACCAAGAGAGAAAACGGTCCAAACTGCTAAGCATAATTGGGAAAAGGATTCTGGCTTGTTGTTCATCTTAGTTGTGGTTTTCCTTTATCAGTGGTCTCAAACTGATCCACCAGAGGGCCACAGTAGGTGCTGGGTTTTGGTTGCAACTACTCAGGAGGAACGAATGTGTATTGACATGTTATTACACAAAGGATGAAAGGCGCATCATCGCATGGCTTCCTTAACCTCGACCTCCATCCTTGGCGACAGGATATGCCACGGAAGGTGGAACATGTGCTCTGATTGAAAACCTACTGTGTCGACATGCAACGCGGAAGGCTGCCTTCGGCGTCAGTACCTAAAATATTAATGAAATAATATATGAAAGCATGTTCTGCACTCTGCAAGTACACTGTGATCAATAGTATATATTTTTTATATTTTTTTAATGGGAGTATAAGCACAAAACGTTAAAGTTAAATTGTTGATTCAACTCTCAAGTTCTTCCTCTGTGTTCAAGTGTTTTGCCGCTCTGCCTTGGTCTCTGAGCGTGAAACTCCTCACTCTCACTGTGGATGATGACCTTTCCTGCTGCTGCTTGAAGAATAGCACGCACAAAGCGGGCTGCTGGAGGGCTTTGGCTGGGATCAATACTGATCAATTTGTCAGTCTGTTAGCTAATAAGACGCTAAGAACCTGCTACTCGGGGAAAGAATGACTTCCAGACCTCTTTAATTTGTCATAATGCGAACGCTGAGGAAACTGATCTGGCTGGAGATGGCTGATTCCTCTTGTGTGACGGACACAATTGAAAAGCCGGCGGGGTTATTTAAGGAGCCTTGGCTCTGTTTTACACCGTCAGGTGGATTTGATTTAGACGTCGGACCGTGGCTAATCGCATTTCTGTGCTGCCGAAGCTCTGATGTTTGCCTTTGAACACGCGAGCACAAAAACATGTGCAGGGTAAACACATTTTCAATGCGGATCAAGCTCACAATCGCGTACAAATAATCCGTCACATTGCTTGAAAAGCAGCGGCAAATGTCACCTGTTTGAATTTCTTGCCTTTCTTCAAATGCTCGGCAGGAGACGGAATAGATTACAGGATGAGAAAAGAGCTACCTTGTTAGCTGTTGTGATGAATGCTACTGGCATGAGCGATGGTCCCGATTGGGTCGGTGGCCCTTGACTGGCTCCCGCTCTTTCAGTTTGAGATAAATAAGTGGATGGGAGATGTGAGCAGTTTCTTGGCCTCTGAAGCGCCCGGGAGCTCCTGCGACCTCTGCCAGCGCAACGGAACACAAGGCCCATTTATCACACCCAAAGGTCAGGAGCTAAACCCAATTTACCCACATGCTCTCCTTGTCGCTCAGAAGAATAATGAACATGTTGGTGGCAAACCAGGAGAACCTCGGCTGAGAAACACATCCCTGGGATTTACTCTCCCAGAAAATGTGGATTGCGGCCGAACGTTTCCCAGGAGACGGCGTTATTCACTATCAAGCTTTTGTGAATCTAATACAGAGGAAGGTGAAAGAGAATGGAACATAAATGTGTAACCTTCCCCTTTGATTTGTTGGCAAAACATCAAGTCTCTGGAGGCTGAATATTTATCAAAAGCCAGAAGAAAGCCATGTAGGTTGACATCAGAAGGTATCAAAACAAGGTACTATAATGGCACGGTTAGTCAAACCGATCGTATTTTCTGAGCGGAATCATTTTATCAAACACAAATACAAGTTCATATATTGTTCCACATGCTGGGCTTTCACCAGCAGGGCGACATTAACATGGTCGGGTCACTGTTGAGCTGCTGCCCAGACAAACATTACTTGTTTTTTAAATGTATTCTCTAAGGTGAGAAACATGGAAATGTCATTGAGCAACTGAAAGTGCAGAGCTGCCACGTTTGAAAGTACTGCATTTCCTCTACGTGCCTTACACACTTGATCTACCACCTGAGAGACAATTCAAAGAAGAAAACAGTTCAACAAATGTGTTTCATAGCAAAAGGAGTCTCTTTATAAAACTTGACAGCGGAGTGTTCACGGTGCTGGCTAACAACGCAGGATAGAACGGATCATTCAGGCAGGAAGACAGTCGATGGAAAGCTGAGTGGAGGCAGTACATTTTCAAAACAAAGCACTATGTTCAGAGTTTAACTCATGTCCTAGTGAAAAGACCAAGTTAAAAAATGACCTGATGCAGTGATCATTGAAAGTTACTGACAACACTAAAAGGCCAGAATACAGTTCATACACAACACATAAACCATGAACCATGTGAAGGCACTTCCTCATGGTCTCGACATTAAAGACGACTGAGTTACATGTAAAGTGAACATCATGGTGCAACTACCTGTAGCACAGCGCTTCAGTATGGGAGCAATACTTCGGTGACAAACTTTGTTACGCGCAATTATCGGAGCCAACGTTTTAAAGTGACGTGACAAGAGCGGAAAATCGTCAGCAACATGAAGGGGAAAGATGGAAGAGCACCGAATCGTAGCGGCTGTTGTCTTTCATGACTCACTGAGCTGATGGACACAGAGACGGGGGGGTCCTGTCCTGTGTTTTTTTTTGCGTTTAATATAGAATGTAGAATTTAGACCCAACCCCAGCAGACCGATTCTTGTAATGCAACTCGATTTTGTCACTAGAAACCATTGAACACTTGGGTGCAGAAGTAGAATGACAAGAGTCTCCAAGTGGTGTTCTGTCACCTCTGTCATACTTCCGCATCATCACTTTTGGATAACAAAACTCAGGCGCCAATATGAGACGGTCCAGCCATGTTCAGTGAGTCAACTCCCATGACGTAATATATTGATGTAGGGAATGTGGACTTTTGCATCCTATTCTGACATCAAAGGCAGCCTTCCACATTGCCTGTTGATGCACATGCGTTTCCAATGAAATAAAAAAAGAAAAATATTTTCCTCCCTGACAGACTAAGGACCAACTAGTTACAGTATAATTGGTCCTTTAACTTGGGACTTAAACGCACGGCTATTGACATGTTATTACATGTAGGACGAAAGGCGCACCATTCCCTAACCTCAACCTCTGTCCTTTTACGTGACACAATGCCCATGGCGTCAGGATATTCCGCGGACGGCGGAACATGTGCTCTAGTTGAAAACCTACTGTGTCAACATGCAACGTGGAAGGGTGCGACAGTATAGGACGCACAAGTCCACTTTTCCAATGTCAATACAGTGTATTATGGGAGTGAAAATGGGTGGTCTATGAGTGTCCAGGGAGGGGGATGTCTAGAACTCTTTAACTAACTGGATGGATTTGGATTTTTCAGCAACTCCAAATATTTCTCTGGCGCTTAAGAACAAAGGTTTTGTGAATACTACATGATCCAAACCAAGCCTCATTTCTTATACTTGTTCCCGGGTATCTCTCTCATGCCCTCACCCTGAACTACCCTTCTGTCCTTCAACCGTTTGTCACGCAGCTTCCTGTCACTTCTATCAGCTTCCTCTCACTACTGAGAATCCAATGACTTTCCCCTCATCTATAATTGAGAGACCACGTAAGGTGCCTGGAGGGCTGAAATGAATTAGCTGGAGGTATTAATAGCGCTCCGAAAATACAGCCAGAGGACTACAGCCCCGGGAGGTTAAGGCTTTTCCTGCTTCTGGTATTTCACGTCCCACAAATAGGAGCGATGATTTGGACGATTTGCGAGTCGGAGACGGCAGGGTCGATAGATGCTCTTGTGTGTGAATCCACCCCCATCATTCACTCAGCGCCTTATTAAATCAGAACCCATTTCTTGTCAGATCACCTACACGGCCATCAAGTAAAGTCAGTGCCACAGGAACAACTTTATGATCAAGACAATCCAAGTGACTCGCAGATGAAGAAGGGAGAGACACTTCAACTCTAATGATGGGAACAAACTTGTGCGCGCGTGAGTGAGTGAGCGAGTCCCTCCTCTGACCTGCTGTCGTCGCACCTTTCATTGGCCATTAGCAGGGATAGCTCCGCGGAGTGACTGGGGATTTACAGGGGGCGAGTTAATGCCACTGCAGGGGACCAGCCTCATGATACTTCAGTGCAGATAATAATGCAGTGATAATGGCACTGGGCTGCTTTCAGGGCTTCAGCCGTCAGGGGAACACTTCACTGGACGATTATATTGATAAAGTCTGCGGCTGTACATTATAGACAACGGTTCACAAATGAACTTTGTTTTGAAGAGCCACTGGCAACGCTGTTTACTGCCATCATCATCATCAAAAACATTACCCGATATTTACCTTGTCTTTTTAGAGCGAGTAAGCTGTTGACTGTGTTGACTTCTGGATGCTAACCATCTTTATTTCCACTTCCGTTTTCCAACATACATGCCAGACCCCCGACACCGGTGGCGACTCACACACTTTGTGTACATTCCACAAGATTTGGGCGACCAATGCAACTTTGGTAAAATCAGCCTGCAGTACAATAGAGCGAACTGTTGCAGTACAATATGGAAGAGGAATTGTGACGCCACTTCAGCACATTGTGAGCGATATGTTTCAGGAAGTAACAGCCCAGATTTTCACAGCGAGGTGTGCTGATAGGGAAAATATGTCAACAAGATGAAGATGTGGAATGGATGTAGCTGTTTCTGGAATTCATCACTAGCTAACTTACCATGGATTCCGGATTATAGAATGCATCGGAATATTAGCCACAGCCACTAAATTTAAGATGGAAAATAGATGTGGTTCATACATAAAGCGCACCTCTCTATAAGCCGCGGGTGTAGTGGTGCTGTAGAAACAGCCCTGCATCCTACTCCTGACACCAACACACTTCACTATTCAGTGATGAGTCTCGTCCGGTTTACTCCACACATTCTACTGAGAATTAAAACCAAGGAGTTCATTCTTGGTCTCATCACACCCCAAAAAAAATCTTTAGTTCAGAGCCCCTCCTGTGTTTCTCGAAAAACCCAAGTCCATATTTGAGGACGTCCAGCTGTCCACCCTGCTGTCGTGCTCTGGTAGACAACTGCATCCCCTCACTGAATCTCTTGAGCTTCGCCTGCATGGATATGTGGCTTCTTCTCTATCGCTCTTCTTCCTTGACCAGTCAGTTTGGCAAGACAGGCAGTTCTCGACAGAGTTCTGGTCGCCGCCTATTGAAGGATTATGGAAGCCACTGGACTCCTAAAGGTAGCAGGGATTCTTTTGTGTCCCACAATTCTGTCTCTGATCTGTCATCAAGTCCATTTCATAAAGGTGATGTTGTGAAAAGATGATTTTTAAATGTTGTTTATACACAGTGCCTGTTTACCAAAGCACATTCACCATGTGGTTATGTAATTCACATGGGCTTACAGTGCACTCTCCCAGCTCCACATCCTAATTTGAGATCAAGGGCTTCACCCAAAACATACTGGAGAAACCCCACGGAGGATTTCGGTTCAATAAGTACAATAACATGCGGAGACCGAGTCACTCACTTGATCTCACACTAAATGCATCTCAGACGGCAGTGAGCCTGGCAAAGCAACAGTGAACTCAAGTGCCACTCAGTGTTTACAAATGCTAAACTTTACTGCTATTTGTCCACACACTTCTCCAGCCACGTGAAATGTGCAGAATTTAAATAAAAGTCTAGTAAATGAGAGTTTTAAAAAGTGCTTGCGTGTATTGATGTTGGAGAAAAAATGTATTTTTCTCAAGAGTACTGGAGTACAGGGAGTGCACTGTAAGGAATGAACAGATTTAAAAAGGTAGTTGATCTATCCAGGTTGAACCAGCGGGAGACAAGAGGATGTTACCAATGAACCAATGTTAAATGATCACTATTTACCCCAGACCTTAATATCATTACCTTCTTCACTGACAGACAATACTAACACCAGTTAGCACCATTTTGTATTTGCGATGGCATGTTCATATTCAATACCATTTAAAAATAATGTTTATTTCTTTATATATTTAACTGTTCAGTGTCAGTATTTGTTGCGATGAAGGCCTTCATGTGATCTTATCTGATTTCTGTTCCATTTCTTCAAATAAAAACTGTATCCGTATGTGTGTTTTTATTCAACTGTAAATGCTTTTTCAAATTGTGTTTTTATTTCATTAAAATAGATAAACACAGCAACATAAAAATCACCTTGGCTACCGTAATACCATCCTCATTGGGAACAAGAAATCTCGCCGCCAACCGCTTCACTCATTCCACTGCGTTGAATTCCGTTCTATTTCAGAATAAATTCCGATCCGACCCTTGCATAAAGAAATGTTGAGCCGTTACAGACCCGCAGGTCTCAGGTGCCTCCCTGCGCTGCTCTAAAGTCAAATCCTGAGAGGGCTCCTCGACTTTGGAACAGCCTTCGTGAGTATATTTAACAGACAAAAACCACTGTATATTCCATTTAAATTGACTTTTGAAACAGTTTCACAGACCAACTCCATGTAAGGCCATAGAGTTAGTGAGTTATAGATGTCATGAGGCTTGCTTGCAGAGCTCATGAAAACCGTGTGAGGCGAAGTAAATAAAAAACACGCTAGCACGGCGAGTCAAACTCGAATAGCTGATAGGTGAATGCTGAGTCATGTTCCTTGAGGCTGGAAGTTGGCACCGCTGACCGACATCTGTGGTGAGCAAGGACAGTCAGCTGCCAACGGATGAATTCATGAGTGAAACAGCCGCAAGCCGGCAATGTTTTTAGGGGAGATTTTGTGCGACCAAGTCAACAAACTAAGCAAGATCCTGTTAAACAAAGCAGCAAGCATTACAAACAAGTAATATATTTAAGTCGCGAGGAACGCAGAGAAAGGGAAAAGTGCCTCCCACCACAGCGGCAGAACACTACAGCGCCGGCATGAAAGAGGATTGTGATTTCTGCTCCACCGAGGATCCAACTATTCAATTCTCTTACAACCCACTATAAAGCTGGAAACACAGTATAAACACAATTTCATTGGGGAATTTTCTGACCTCACTGAAGGGTTTCCAGCCAAAGAAGAAAACTTAAACTAATGTGACACGCTCAGGTCAGAACCCAGAGATACAAGTTCCAGCAAATATGAGCAATATTCCCCACTGGCACTTAAAAAGATTTTACAAGGTTCAAATAAGATTTCGCAAAGCTGCCAATTAAGTCCCAGGCTGCTTTTTACGCTACGGCACGCCGAACACAAAAAGACCCGCCGCCTAAGAAAAGCTCAGATATCTGCAGCAGTGAGAGCTGTCATATCATATCACTTGAGAAGTCATAATATCCACAGCGTGTCATGACTCATGAGCGTCTGCAGAGAGCTGTAATGCAGCGGGAGATGCTTCTGCTTGTTGCCAGCCAGACTCCGTGGAGCATTTGAACCTGTTTGGCAGCGGTGAACACCAAAAATGGGACCTAAAGCATGAATGCACTATTATTCTAGCGCCATAAAAAAAAAACTATTTAAAGAGACAAAGTCAGCCCTTTCAAACATAGCGTTTTTGAGCAAATACTCACTTGATTTAACAAGCAGAATGAGCAGAGAGGCTACGCTGCATAACTCATCTCCTCGAAGGTCATTTATTTGGAAGTTCAACAAGCATCCATAATATATGTTTCACAGCGCCTGTCCAATCATTTGTGAGTGTGAGTGCAGAGTTCAAGTACATCTTCCATTCATCTGATGTCTGACCAACTTGAGGCAGACATTCACACGTGTATGTGTATTGTGTTGCCAAAGACAAGTGGGTTGTGGTTAGTACTGATGGGTCGATGAGGTGTCATGAAACCTCATCTGCCAAAACTGTTGTGTCATAGCTACTAGCATACATGTCCATTGTATGATTTTGAACGAAAATCCAGAACTCGAACGCCCCCGAAAAAGCCGGAAAAAACATAACGTGCGCGGACCGATCAGCTGACCCACAACGCACTTTGTTATTGTGTATAACGCAGCCTCTGTATGCAGACATGTCCCGTGAGCTCCATTTACTGACTGTTTTTTCTTCATATTGAGGTGTAAAACCTTTCCTGTCTCCACACTGGACCGTGGTAGAGTGTCACAGGGGAGGTGCTGGAGCGCTCACTCCAGGGTTTGATGTCCTGTTGTGGGCTGGAGCTGGGACTGGGATGAGGCGAGTCTGGGACAGAGCGTGACTTGGTTTATGACTTTGTCACAGCCAAACTGCACAGAAGCGCACATTCAGAGCTGGACACGCACCGGGCACCTCTTCCCTTCTGGAGAGACGTCACTCACTCGGCAACCCCTCCCACATGCAGCGGCCACACACATAGAGGAACAGCCACCTGCAGCAGACACTCTACATTCACTCATACAAAAGCCTATTTTAAGGCTTGGAACGCATTATTGCTTTTTCCATTCATTGTCATGGGAAAAAATCGATTCAGATTTCGAACAATTGGCTTCTCGAACGGCCGTCTGGAACGGATTGTGGTTGAGAACCAAGGTTCCACTGTACTATATATCAGTGCAATCGGAAGAGTGAATAGTAACTGTTAACAGTTCAAATATTGAACCCTTGAGATTCTTATTGAAACATTTATTTATCTATTTATTTTTGACATCTTTTCCCTCAATAATTTCCTTGTCTTGTTCTGAGGTACTACATGTGCTGCATCCTGACATTTGTGTGATAATACCTGATGCGATAGCCAGCAGCCGACAGGTGAACTATTGTGTCCCGGAGGATGTCACGTGATCATTGCTGACGCATGATTGGCTGGAAGTTTCATAGCTGGTGAAGCGGTCTACTGCAGAAGTCATGTGACTGGAAGCTAGTGGGAGAAGGACACGAGAGACGATCCAGTCTGTTTACAAAAGCTGCAGAGCGTCAAACAAACAAAGAGTCTCATCATGTCAAAGATCTGGCTCCACCACGACCTCTAATCTCATCTCACACTACAACAAGTCTATTGTATTGAGGAGGTATTTGAAAGTAAGGTGAAGATGGGAGGGGCTTGTACGTGAGGGTTCCTTACTAAAGAGTGATTGACGGTGGATTATCATATCAACATGTTTGTCCATCCTTCTCGCCCTCCGTCACACCACCCTGACTCTCTCTGACTGAGCAGCTCCACAGGAGGTTTCAGACCAGCCTGGCCTGGAGGTTCTGCTTTGCTTGACAGAACAACAGACTCGACCATAATATGCTCTGTACTGCTCCAGTTATCCGTCTCACACACTAACAACACTCAAAAGAAAATCATAAATAGCTGCAGGGGGATCAGCTTCTCTCTCTCTCTCTCTCTCTCGGTGCTGAGCAATTCTTTATCCTGCCAAAATTCATCCTCCATGCTCTCCTTCTCTCTTAACTAAATCCGTCAGCTCGCTCACAATGTACTGACAGGCCTCCTCATTCAGCATCACTCCATTATCAATTCTCATTTTACCAGTCGTGCCTGAGCTCATTTCAGATTTAGATTCTCCACTTCACGCCGCCATAGATCACCTGTCACTTGTCAGAGCGCTTTGGCAGGAAAGGACAGAAAGCCGTCACTGGCCGTGGGCAGTCTGCCAGTGGTAGACAAATAACTCCATTTCAGACGGTGGAAATGGGACTTTCTCCTGTTACAGAGATGTCAGGAGTGAAATGACTTATTCATGTTCACGATGTTTTCTTCAGCATGTGACGGCGAGGGGCCGTAATTTAGAAGTGCGAGTCGACAGGAACGTGACAGCTATCATGACAGAAACGGTAATGAATAAAATACAGATACATTTAAGAGGATGAAACGGTACCTTGTATTCTAAATGTGACTGAAGTCACCTACTGCTGAGGACATGCCGTGGGAAAACCAGGCTGGAGATGGGATCTAGGGCTGGATCTTAAGGAGGTGTTCCTGTTCAAAGAGCCGTTCAAAATAGTTGTGGCTCCTTCCAGAGTTCATGATTTCAAAGTGGAAAAATAAAGTAACAATCTCTACTGCTGCAAGTTTGTGTGTGTACACAGATAAATAAAACACATTTTTTTTATTTCACTTTCACAACAAAGCGGATAAATAAGTAAATAAAAGAGAGCCATCCCTGTTTACTTCCTCTACTATGCTGAATGTTTGGGGACCATTGCTGCAAGCCTTTTGTGCGACACACATTTTTGCTTAAAAATGAATACATCTTGATTTAAGGAGCATTTACTGATTCATTTTCGTCATCAGATGGTAGGACAATAATGTAAATATGCATAATTTTAGGTAGTGATGGGTAGATGGGGTACTGTATCATGAAACAGTATTGCAGGGTTGATGAAAAAGTGTCCTAATCTTCAGAGGCCACTAAATGATGCTCTTGGTTCAGACATGATGTGAGACTTTTCATTGAATTAGTTGTTCAAATCCAAACATTTTACAGCACACAGCACCATCTGGTGGCCGCTGAAAATCAAGACACTGTTTCATGAAGCCTCATCAACCCTTGAATACTGTGTCATGAGGCCTCAACTACCCAACACTAATCGTAGGTCACACTTTTATTAGACAAGTATTTCTCGTCTGTTTGCTTAGATTTGGTCTCAAATTTTGACTGGAAAGATCAGAGGGACAAAGTTAGAGCACACTCAGATGGTTTAATAAAAGAACACAACCATTGCCTTTTCAATTCAATCTCATATTGAATTGAAACTCCTCTGAGGAAAGTCATGGCATGGCAATTATTTTCAGGTGGACTTTTGAGTCCCAGAGTGAGGCTTGATGTTTGCAAATGACCCATCAAATGAATCTTCCTGCCACCGTGGCCTATGCGCCCCATTAAAGAAACTTGTCTGGTGACTTCTGTGGTACCATCAGTAAGGTTGAGCGCCTCATCAGGTGCTATATACCAAGTGACGCAGTGTCAAGTAGACATGGGTTTGTGAGGCTTCATGAAACAGTGTCCTCATTTTCAGGGCCCACTAGATGGCACTCTCTGCTCTAACATCTTTGGATGTGAACGACCATTTCATGTGATTGTTAACTGCAGAGCGCCCCCTCCTGAGGTCTGAAAATAAGGACACTGTTTCATGAAGCATCATCAGCCCTTCACTACTCCCCAGATCTTCATCCCCTGCATGCACCAACATACAATACACAAGTCTGACAGTAGGACAGTAGATAGTCCACATGAAATAGACAAGTCTGACAGTAGGACAGTAGAGAGTCCACATGAAATAGACAAGTCTGACAGTAGGACAGTAGAGAGTCCACATGAAATAGACAAGTCTGACAGTAGGACAATAGACAGTCCACATGAAATAGACAAGTCTGTCAGTAGGACAATAGACAGTCCACATGAAATAGACAAGTCTGACAGTAGATAGTCCACATGAAATAGACAAGTCTGACAGTAGGACAATAAACAGTCCACATGAAATAGACAAGTCTGACAGTAGGACAGTAGACAGTCCACATGAAATAGACAAGTCTGACAGTAGGACAGTAGAGAGTCCACATGAAATAGACAAGTCTGACAGTAGAGAGTCCACATGAAATAGACAAGTCTGACAGTAGAGAGTCCACATGAAATAGACAAGTCTGACACTAGGACAGTAGATAGTCCACGACAAATAGACAAGTCTGACACTAGGACAGTAGACAGTCCACATTAAATAGACAAGTCTGACAGTAGGACAGTCGATAGTCCACGACAAATAGACAAGTCTGACAGTAGGACAGTAGTCAGTCCACATGAAATAGACAAGTCTGACAGTAGAGAGTCCACATGAAATAGACAAGTCTGACAGTAGGACAATAGACAGTCCACATGAAATAGACAAGTCTGACAGTAGGACAATAGACAGTCCACATGAAATAGACAAGTCTGTCAGTAGGACAATAGACAGTCCACATGAAATAGACAAGTCTGACAGTAGATAGTCCACATGAAATAGACAAGTCTGACAGTAGGACAATAGACAGTCCACATGAAATAGACAAGTCTGACAGTAGGACAGTAGACAGTCCACATGAAATAGACAAGTCTGACAGTAGGACAGTAGAGAGTCCACATGAAATAGACAAGTCTGACAGTAGAGAGTCCACATGAAATAGACAAGTCTGACACTAGGACAGTAGATAGTCCACGACAAATAGACAAGTCTGACACTAGGACAGTAGACAGTCCACATTAAATAGACAAGTCTGACAGTAGGACAGTCGATAGTCCACGACAAATAGACAAGTCTGACAGTAGGACAGTAGTCAGTCCACATGAAATAGACAAGTCTGACAGTAGAGAGTCCACATGAAATAGACAAGTCTGACAGTAGGACAATAGACAGTCCACATGAAATAGACAAGTCTGACAGTAGGACAGTAGACAGTCCACATGAAATAGACAAGTCTGACAGTAGGACAGTAGAGAGTCCACATGAAATAGACAAGTCTGACAGTAGGACAGTAGAGAGTCCACATGAAATAGACAAGTCTGACAGTAGGACAGTAGAGAGTCCACATGAAATAGACAAGTCTGACAGTAGGACAGTAGAGAGTCCACATGAAATAGACAAGTCTGACAGTAGGACAGTAGAGAGTCCACATGAAATAGACAAGTCTGACAGTAGGACAGTAGAGAGTCCACATGAAATAGACAAGTCTGACAGTAGGACAATAGACAGTCCACACGAAATAGACAAGTCTGACAGTAGGACAGTAGACAGTCCACATGAAATAGACAAGTCTGACAGTAGGACAGTAGAGAGTCCACATGAAATAGACAAGTCTGACAGTAGAGAGTCCACATGAAATAGACAAGTCTGACAGTAGGACAGTAGATAGTCCACATGAAATAGACAAGTCTGACAGTAGGACAGTAGAGAGTCCACATGAAATAGACAAGTCTGACAGTAGGACAGTAGATAGTCCACGAGAAAATAGTGACTATTTTCTCGTGGACTATCTTACAAATGTGTTGGAACAGCAAGCGTCCACAGGGACTACAAGAAAATGCAGTTCGGAATATAAATGTATACATTACAACAGCTTTTTGCAGGAAATATTAAAAGATACAATGAAACGAAAAGTATTATATTAAAAATACATGACATTAAAAAGGCTGTTTGCAAATCCACGCCCCCAAAACAGATGTACACAAATGCACGGCGGCCTCTCCAGACCCTCGAGTGCGCGTTTCTCTCGCCAACTCTCCGTCCAGTAATGTGCGATTGTAACAACATCAATAATCATCAGTGGCAGGTCTCTCTTGCCTCCCGTCGCTCCATCACCCCCGACCGCGCTCTCCCTCGCTCTTTCCCTTTCAATTACGCCGAGATGTAATTTTAAAGCTGTGACAGGCACATGACTTATTATCAAATTTAACATCTGATCTTGACTCATAAACCGCCGCTGTCAGCGTGTAACAGATGCTGACAGATCAGCTCGGAAATGTTTCAGAAACTGAAGACTTAACTGAAACATTTATAAAAAGCTAAGTCAGCCAGCTCTTGGCTGAATAATCGCTGCTTGTTTTCCACCCTGCGAGCTAATGTGTTTGCTACCAAGATAAATTTGTAGCAATCGTCCCACAGAGAGACAGAAGGAGTCTTCCTCCTCTGGTGTGTGTTGGAGTGTTGCGAAGTCACACCTCTTGTGTGTCTGCAAGGAGGCTCTTCGTCTTTGAACGCTCACTTACTGACAGCGTGGTGCGGTGGGAAAACATGATACTGGAGCAGGTTTTATTATTCAGGTAAAAATACTGCGAGTCACACATTCTATTCTTCAGCAGTCGGTCCAACAAATAAAGGGCTCCTCTTCATGATACAGTGCCCTTTGGATTCAAGTGGCATTGAGCAGTGACTAAAGGCAACATGTGCGGATGGCTCGTACACACTCCTAAATCCAGCGTAATCTCAATCCCAATACGGCTAAAAGCAACATCTATCAGAAAGCATCTTTGAAAAAAAAAAAAAAAAGGCTTTTCCTTGAAAGGCCCTGTGATGTAACGCCTTTCAGAGCGATGGGACGGTCAGGGGGAGAAAATACATGTGAACCATTAATCCATTTCTTCCATTGATATATGTTCTGCGGCTCAGCAGAGATTTAAATAATTCAAAGTGTTTTCACTGCCAAAGCTCTGTAATCAGCTTGAGAGCTGGAGCACGACAGTTCAGAACCAGTGACAGTTTTTTTTTTTTTTTTCCTCCTCAGGACACATGCATAATTATGCACAAATGGAGGATTGACTCGGGGGGTGCAGAGACATTTTTAGGGATGGCCGTCTGGTTTCAACACAGCTGAGCGTGTTTGCATGACCAGAGGGACTTGAGGCTTCTGTGCCACAGTGCTGCTGACAGGTCACCACTGTGGATTCATGCCGCCATAAGAAGGAAATAAAGTGGTCGAGAGTTTTTATTTCTCAACTGCTGTGAGTTTTATTTTCATCTTGACCTGTATTTCTGCGCCACACACTTCAAGAGGGTAGAATTACCTACTGCCGGAGTCCAACATTGGCACCAAGATATGCACTGATGGACCACTGTGGGTCTTCAATCACCTGCCCTTTTCCCTGCATGAGAAAAGTGCCCCTTTTGCTGGAGCACATTTTTTTCATCATTCTTCACAGTAATTCATGAGGGAAAAAAAGGTTACACCGCTTCTCATTTTCAGGGCCCACTAGATGGCACTCTCTGCTCTAACATCTTTGGACTTGAACAACCATTTCACGTGATTGTTAACTTGACAACAACAAGCACGAAAACAAACATGGTGACTGTGGAAGAAGTATTGGTACAGTACCTCGTACATAAAAGATGAAAACAGAGGCAACGTTGTAGGAGGCGGTGGTCGGCGAGGCCGTTAAATGTATCGCGACTGGAGGACGTAGAATTTCATTGCATTGTTCTGTCTTCTTTATGTTTCATTAGAGCTACGTATCGGGCTGTAACAGCAACACTGCCCCCCATGGTTTCTGGTGGTACTGCTCCGTTTAGCAGAAATGTGGACGAAATGAACGCACAGACACCTTTGGTCGTATCTGGATCCGCATGAAACATACAGCATAAATGGGCCTTTAAGCTACACTTGAGGGCAGAGCCTGCGGCCATTTTTGTTTGTTACTGCCGTTCTTGAACTGGTATTGCAAGTACTGTATCATCATGACAACATATATTCTATTCTAGTCCAACGTGTCCAAATAAAATTAAAGACACTCATTACTCTCCTTTGTTCTTTGTGACTGAATGGATCCGCCACAAATCAGGTTTTATGATCCGCTTATTCCCTTTATGAGGGCTGGAGTCTTTCCCAGCGATGAGGCGCCAATATATGTTTGTTGGACGGTTGGAGGTGCTCAGAGGAACATTAAAATTCCACGCAGAAGGGTTTGCTCCAAATACAGAGGAATTGAACATGTGACTTTGTGTATTGTGAGGCAGCAGCGATAACCGCTATCCACGGAGCTGCAATGAGTCTTTCACCCTCTTTTCCTTCAGCATTATTGCGTAGATTTTCAATGGCAAACATGAGACTGCGGAATCAGTCAGCCATAGTCGGCACTTAACCATCAGAACTGAGGTAAAGTTAGTTGTAAAGTCACTCCTTTAGACCAGGGGTTCTTAACCTTTTTCATCTCGGGGGCCACCTTTTCCAGAACAGTTAGTCTGGGAAAGTGTTTTGGAATAAAGTGCTGACAAAATAAAATAAAATAAAATAAAATAAAATAAGAACAAGGCTGTTTTCAACAGTCTGACGGCCGAAGAGAAGAAGCTGTTCCTGTGACGGGAGGTTCTGGTCTGGATGGACCGTAGCCTCGGGTCGGCTCTGATCCGATTTGATTTCAGAATTACTGATTTCATTTGTGTTCAATAACCACACATGTAAACAAACCAAAGCCTTCTGAAATGACATGAAATCATGTGATCAGCGCGAAAGATATTTGTCCTCGAACCATCGTCTAATTTACTACAGAAAAAGAGAGGAACAAAATACCCTTGATGCAAAATGTTGAGAAAAACTGTAGGTCATGAATAAAATTCTGAATAAAAAAATAATAATAAACGTCAAAATATATTTCTTTTTCATAAATAAAGTATGAATAAGATGAGTAGAGAGTAAATATCGCCATAAAATGTACTAGTGAATTCACTTTCTTTTATCATTTTTTCTTTTCAACTTGGTAACCATCATAAATCTGCAGCTGTCAAGTCAATTCAGTGACACACCACTGCCACCATATGTGGCAGGTGTGTTAAAACTGAGCGTCTCACGGCCCAGAGGTGTAAAACAAAGCAACTTCTGGCGGCCCTCTAGGAGGCGCTGGCGGCCCAACCGTGGGCCCCGGCTCTATGGTTAAGAATCACTGCTTTAGACAACACATCTGACCACAGAACATTTAAGAATCACACGCAATGGTTTCTTGACTGAAATGAAGTACTTTAGTGTCCAATATATAAACAAGGAAAGCTTCATCAAATAGACCCACGTGCAGCTCTGACATGTGTTTCAACTCTGCGCTACAAAAAGAGTAACAATAACAATAACCATAACAAACCAGCTAGATTACAATCGAACAAAATCACTTTTCAATCAAAGTGCATTTGAAATATTTCCAGCGCATCTCCTCAAATCATTAAACTTGAGTAAACATCTTGTCAAGGGCAGAGTAATGCACTCCAGAGTTCCATCAACGGGGATTTAATGAATCTTAGTGGAGCGATGGAGCGCGAGCCAAGAGGAGAAGAGGAGAACCTATTAGATTTTGGAAAGGACCCGGATATTTCCATTTATCTCTCCGTGAATATTGCATGGACCTTGGCAGGAGTCGGAACACTACTAGAGCATCTCTGCTTCATTATTAAAGAGGCAGCCTCTCTACTGGAATCGAAAAATACCTGAGATTAAAATGTACCCATTAGGTTTTGCCAAAAGATTAAAGTGTTCTTGATTCATATTCTGCATTTTAGTTATTCACAAAGAACCCAGAAGAGTTTGTTGAATGTGTTTGTTGTCTATTCCTCCTTCACATATCCTTATCTGAGATCTGACTACATGGAAATGTGAGAAAATAATTTGATAGAAAATAATCACTGAGGCAGGACACTTTCTGTCGTGTACAAATATTGGAACATGAGAATTCAAGTCACTGACATGTGAAGTCAAGTTCGGTTGGCGTTTGTATTGCAGATCCACCATTGAAAATTCCTGTTCATATCGCTGCCATGCTAAATAAAGGATGCACCTTCTCCTGGCAGTTTACAGAACATGCCACCGTGCGTGTGTGCGTCTGTGTAAATGTGTGTTCAGCTGCTCTTAATTAATGAAAGCCCGCAGGATCCATACTGGTTTATGCATGAGCGTAAAATAGACCTATGAATACATTATCCTGTATGTTAAAGACATGCTTTGCATAGTCGCTCCAAATGTCCCAGAAACCCCAGCAGAGGCCACGGAGCGACGACTGACAGGGGAAGTGCCACTTTGCGTGTGAGTGAACACTTGTGTTTGTGCTCCTTCTGTCAGTGTTGTCTGCACGAACAGCATATCAGTCTTTATAGGTTTTGTGTTTCATATTTTTTTCTGTGTCTGTGTTACAGATATTGTTCTGGATACGTTGTTTATGATGAAGTGCCCAACAATCCCAGTTTCAGAAGTTGTGTGAGGTTTGGGTTCGCTGGGTTTCCATTTATTCATATATATATATATATATATATATATATATATATATATATATATATATATATATATATATATATATATATATATATATATATATATATATATATATATATATATATATATATATATATATATATATATATTGTGAGTGTTGGTGGTGCTTACAATATACATACATACATATATAGTCAGTTCCCGCCAGTAACACTAAGAAAAAACCTGTACCATGCTCCCAAAACTAAACAAACAAAAACATAATTTTAAAACAGTTTTTAACATATATAATTGAGCATAAAATAAGTATTGAAGCAGTACTTTTAACAGTACAATGAAGATACAAATTAAATGAGAAATAGAAAAACAATTTAGAGTACAAACATTCTTTATCCACTCGTGTACTGCACCCTTAAACAGCATAATCAACATTTTTTTTTCCTCACACCAAGGTCAGTTAATTCCGGTAAGTCATGTCCATATCATTTTTTAATCAGTATTTTTTTAAATGCATAAACAAATTCCCTTTATGTCACACTCCCTGTTATACAGTCATATGCAAAAGTGTAGCATTATGCTCTGTGTTCCATTAAAAACAATACAAAAGATAAATTCTATTTGTTATACGATGAAAAAAATAAATGAAGTAAATAAAAAAATATTTCACAGATTACAGTAAAATGTGTTGACACTGACATCTTTGTATCATATTGAAGCAAAAATAATAGATGATTTTTATGGGTGAAGAAAATGGATTTCAGTATGACGAATGGGTCGGTGATGTTGCTGTGACAGTCCAGTACAATGTACGGGCATAAATACAAATATTGACTGACTAGTGTAAAACTGAAATTTTGATGATAATAGTTCTACTTATTCCTGCATTATTTGTGTATCTTACAATAATACAACAATAATTAGTAAATTCAACAGAAGTCGCTTAATAAATAACAGAAGTCATCAAAAAAATTGCCCAAAATCTAAAGAATTTTCTCCCAAGCGAATGATAATGTTGCGGCACATGTGAGGCAGGAATACTAAAGTTTGTCTCAGCTCACAAGATCAAGTTTTGGCTTTATAAAGCAGGTGTTTTTGGGTGAAACATGTGTCCTGTAGGATTAGTGCTGGGAAAGCTCTTTGAGTGTCAACAACTTTGGTTGGTCAAGAAATCCATCGATGCGCCACGAGGTATGAAGCCAACATGCACTGTGGGAATTGCACTTTGACAGATGTGACCAATGTCATAAAAATAGAAAAAAAAAACACAGAAGTCACAGCCACAGAAGAGGCTTGTTTGATAACCCCCCCCCTTGCAATGTGTCCCAGAAAGCCTTTCGCTGTGACCCCTCCAAAACACAAAACACATAAGCCAGTATTTATGACCCACCGTTGGACTGAGTTGTGTTCCGCCCACGGCAGAAATATCAAGTCATGAAAAGCTCTTTGTGGAGCGATCGCTCCTGCATGTGGATTTTTCACTTTTTCCACTTGTCATCAGTGGTCCCAGTTTGATGTCCCACCTGCCTGAACTGTTACACAGCCCGGAATAATAGACAATTGAAGAGCGGTGGGAGTTGAAATCCCAGCTGAAGCGGAAATATCTGAACGTGTAAGTTCAATTAGGTGATGTATTTCTGTGCGAAACTCAGCAGAAGAGACGGAGCGCGTCTTTTTTTCCGACCCCTTATGTAACAGTACTTCTAACATAGTGGGCTCCTATATCGCAGTAGTAAAAAGCACTGAAAAACAGAGGCGTTGACTTTTCATTTAATTCTCAGCTGAACAAAAAGGAATTAAAATCTCCATTATATTAAAAATACGGCTCCCCAGCCATCAAGTGGTGCCAAGGAAATTACTGTGAGCACTCGTAAAACTTGATCACCCTGAAGAGGACTCTCACTGCAAAGTACTGTCCACTGTCATATAGCCTGGCGAAGAGCAGTTTCTTTCCTACAATGTAGTGTCTTGACTACACAGAAGAAGCAAGGTTTTCTTCTGTCTATATAAGGGCTGTCACTTTAATCTGCATATATCACAGTAAGGTGAGTTAACCTGCGATTCATGGCAAATTACTCACACGTTTTTTTGTCCGTTCTTTTTGTTACTTAACGCAGCGGTCCCCGACCTTTTTGTTACCGCCGACCGGTCTATACTTGACCATTTGAATGTGGGAATTACTGACCATGATGGATCCATAATTTAACTATGACTTCTGCTATTGTCTGATAAAGACTTTCTTCTCCTCTTCTCCTGTCTCTTCACTAAGCATTTTGCTCTTCGCAAAGAAACTTTCCAAAGACGGCTGTTTTTGACTCATTTCGTGAGCTTGTAGGTTACATTTTGGCTTTCAAGTGACTTTTTTTGTTTTCAAAATAAAAGATCATTGAAACTCAGATAATACATAAAAATGAAATAGTGAATTATTTCTTGTGCGGCCCGGTAACAACTGATCCACGGACCTGTACCGGTCCCCGACCCAGGGGTGGGGACCACTGACTGAAAGGAAGCTTTAATGTGCTTTTTTTTATTTATTTATTTTAACCTTTTCAGTGCCTCTGAGGTTAATCTAAAGAATGTTCTTGGCAGTATCTGTTATGTCATGTTGTTGTGGTGAACACGTTAGCATGAAGAATGTATTAGTGGCCGCTCTTGTTTTGATCAAATCTTCCTTAAAGTTACATTTAGAACAGATTCTCGGCCGTCAGACCGTTGAATTCGTGATCAGCCTTTGCTCTTTATTTTATTTTATTTTATTTTATCTCAGCACTTTATTCCAAAGCACTTTCCTAGTTGCACTTTCCACTGACCATGGCAATAAATTTAATTCTCATTCTGATTCTGATTCTGAGATACAAAATATGCGAGTACTTTGCCATTAATCGCGAGTTAACTCACCTCTAGTTAGCAGATCAAAATTTTAATCTCAATTAATCGCACCAGAGGTGAGTTAACTCACGATTAATGGCAAATTATTTCCCTTTAATTTCTTCAAAATCGATATACCACATGCAATTCAGTGTCAAATCAGCCTCGAAGCCGTTCTTTTCTTCGAGAGAACAATCTCTCGCCTTTTCACGAAACCTCCATCAACCAGATGAGTGTGCGCTAACATCTGTGAAACGCTTCATTGAAGAGCAATAATGAAGCCATTTAAAAGGAAGTGATAAGATGAAACCTGAAAGAAGCCGCT
Source organism: Synchiropus splendidus (assembly GCF_027744825.2). Classification (NCBI taxonomy): domain Eukaryota; kingdom Metazoa; phylum Chordata; class Actinopteri; order Syngnathiformes; family Callionymidae; genus Synchiropus; species Synchiropus splendidus. The sequence goes on along the minus strand of NC_071340.1, from coordinate 22,773,887 downwards.
GAACACAAAGTCTACTGCGTGTTCACCAGTTTCATTTTAATGTGTTTGTAAAGGAAACAATCTGCAGCCGCTCGTGGCACATTCAATATTAAACTTTCCTTTGATTTAGATCTTTAAAAAAAAAGTATTTCAAGCAATTAGCGCTTAAAAAAAGGCCTGAAACCTCTTTTACACAGACGTTATAAATTCCCTTTGAACTGCTGTGAGTGGGAGGAAGCTGAGGAGACGTGTGATCTAATTACTGTTCTGCTAAACGAGGTTTTGTCCAAAAATAAAAGGCTGCTGTGAAAAATCAAAGAAAACAATCGTCGAAATGATGGCTAATGAGTTTATTTATGCGACTCAACACTGCGAACATTTTAATCTGTGAAAGCATCTGGAGGTTGGCAGCTTCATTTGTTTATGCTGGTGGATTTGTTTGCACTTTACTTGTAAACAGCTTTAATTAAACTGGAGCATGAGTCGGCAGTTTTGGTAGTGACTCGGCAAAACTATCGTACGCGTAAAGAACAAAACATTGTGACATCATTCATGTTTGTTTTCCACCTCGAGGTAAAGCAGAGATGACAAAACATTTTATGTGAAACGGAAGCAATATTTCTCAAAGGTGCAGGAAACTGGACTCAAGTGCTCGACTCACTCAGAAGGTCAAGGTCCAACAGGTCTTTATTCCAGATCAATCCAGACAGGCAAAAGTATCCTAGGTGGCAGGCAAAAAAAAAAAAAACAACTTTCAACAGACAATGTTTCAGGAATCACATGTCACTTACAGCATATATAAGGCTGGAACTCTCCCACTGGGAACAAAGCACAAGTACAACTGTACAAAATAAAACAGGAAGTAACTGAAAGAATACGCAGTAAAAGAGATAAACAGATAAACATGACAAACTAAACATGACAATGTTCTGTTTTTAAACACCCACCGTGTGTGTGTGCCACAATAGGTGTGAATAAACAAACGTGAAAGGACAAAGAACAAAATAGGTTTTGAATCTTGCAGCTGCACTACGTAGATTAGTAAGATGTGTTTGCAACAAACATGCTGCAAAAACTGGGTACCAATTTGTAAGCCTCAGTCCACATGACACGAGCAAGGATCACTGCAAAGCGGCGGAAAACGTCACAAAACAATCAGCCATATATTTGCAAAGGAAGTTCTTGAAATAATTTTTTCATTGACTTCAAGATTCAAGCTATTACTTTTCATGTGTGTCATCGTGTTTGGCAGAGCGCATTGACGGGTACATTTTTCACATATAAAGGCACTTGCCTAGAAATGGTGAGAAATGGCATGACAGTTTGCCTGGACCATATTGAAACTGGACACTAGTGCTTGATAAGAGAGGTATCATGAAACAGTATTGCGGGGTTGATGAAACAGTGACCTAATTTTCAGAGGCCACTAGATGGCGCTCTTGGTTTAGAGATATGATTAATTAGCTGTTCAAGGCCAAACATTTTACAGCAGACAGTGTCCTCTGGTGGCCTCTGAAAATCAGGACACTGTTTCATGAAACCTCATTCACCCTTCAACACTGAGTCACATGTTTACTCAAGCTCTTCCATTGGAACATCAGGGATGACGACTCAAGTCTGTGACTTGGACTTGACCTTAAGTCACACCTCTCAGTGACCTGAGACTTGTCACCAAAGACTTGAGGTTTCATTATCAAAGACTTGACTTGGACTTACAAAAATGACTTGTGAGTATCTGCATCACAGCGTCCTCTTTCTCTCCCCATGTGACACAGTGACTCATCATCGCCCTCTTCTGCCACTGAAGTCAATAGTTTGTCCACAAACATCTGACAACACATTTTTATATTTCATTCATATTTCAACGTGACACACACCACAGTGGGGACAGGATGTCGGACAGATCTCTGATAGCGAGTGAAATATAAATGGCCAACATTAATATGAGCCGTCTATGTGAAATATTTGCTCACTAATCTTGCTGCAGATGATTTAGCCGATTATTTTTCAACCGATATAAAACCATATGAAGAGCATCTGCACTGCTGTTTAGTGCTACATCAGTCTATCTAGCCCCGAACATCCGCGCCGACAGGAGGTGTAAATTCATGCGATAGAAACATCAAAACATGCTTTGACCTTCCAAGTCAGAGAAGCAGCGGGCTTTTGGAGACGGCAGGTGGCTGGAAGCCAAAGGTCCGAAGGTTGTCAAGCATGCTAATGTGTCACAGAGACAAGCTGTGAAGGTTTTGGCAGCTGCCACACTGGGACAGAGGGAGTGAAGGGATTTGTCAAGCGCTAGCAGCTACTTCTGATCTGCCTCTTTTCTAGGGGCTGGATGGTTATAAAAGCAAATTGTTCTGGATGACCAAATCAGTTTCCAGCAAGTCGTAAGGTGATCACATATTGTGACTGTCACAAAGTTTTCTCCCCGGGCGGGACTAACCTGTAGGCTTGACCCGGTCCATGCACCTCTGCTTGGCTTTGACCGCTACACTGTTATCCTTACCCCCTTATTTTTTTCCCTGCTGTGATTTGGATTTGGCACTTGTGTTCTGCTCATCTGTGCAGTCGGAGCACAACAGCCGGTGATGATTACTTCCTGTTGTTGGGTCTGGTATTTTAGAGCCATCGTGGAGCGCAGCCACGTTTACCCACTCATTTTTTCCATGGATGTCTGGAGGCAAGCAAGAGACCCGAGCCAAAGGTAAGGTTCTATCTGATGAACCAGCTACTCACCGGAGAAGTCCTTCTTCTTCTCAAGTCAAGATTTCCATTTTAAGTGCCAGTATGGCAGAAGAATTATGTAAAATACAACAAACATATCATATAAAAAATCATAGGAACATTAACCCATTAAGTGCCAAATTTCCAATGTCCTGACAAGTAGTATTTAAACAGGCCAATCTGCAAACATGGAGCCTGATGTAGCTCTTTACACAAGCAGATGGCAGACACCGTTAGCTTCAATCTGAGCAACATTTGTGGGCATGTTCCTATCAAAACTGTCTCCTGGTCGAGGAGACAAGGGAGGTTGTACTTACATAGTAGTATCGTAAGAGAGCACAAGAGATCGAATTTAACTCACTCAAATTTTGAGCATTTACACTCTGATGGAGATGATCACTTGAACAGTGAGACAGAAAGTGATGCTACTTCTGAGCGTTGTGACAGCGAAACCGTTGGCCCACAAGCAGCGCGTACCGGAGCGGATTCTCTCACTCCCATCCCAAGCTTTGGGTCACAGTGAATTTTTTTCTTTCATTTTAGAGACGGACTTCATCTCAAACCTTTTTGCAAGCTACAGCCTTTTAAAATAATGACTTTAAAGTGCAGTATTAAAGGAAAACCTGGTGCTTAAAGGGTTGATATACTGTATGTCATTATATTTTAGCTACAGTACAATGTCATGGTTTTTACAGTCTGGTGTTTGAGCTCATTAGAGGGGTTCTGATTGTAAATTTTACGGACAGCTTCAGTTCACATGGGATCAGGAACCAGGAGCTCTGTCCAAAATGTTGTGGCCATGACACTTTGATCAGACCAGCACATCTCTGGGTCCTGGAGGCATACAGGACATGAAGAGGTGGCAGTCTGCAACCTTCTCAGCAGAACGCATGATGTGCTGCTCTTGTCCCTGGAGGTGGCGCTGCTGTACCACACGGTGATGGAGGAATTGAGGATGGACTGGATGATGGCTGTGTAGAACTCCACCAGCAACTTTGTCGGCAGTCGTAGTTTTCGTAACTGCCACAAGAAGAACATTCTCTGCTGGGCCTTCCTGATGAAGGACTTGATGGTCGGCTCCCACTTGAGGTCCTCAGTGATGGTGGTTCCTCGGAAGCAGAAGGAGTCCACAATGGGTAAACCAGTCAACATGAGAGGGGACGGAGAAACTGTGACTCTCCTGAAGTCTATGACCATCTCCACTGTCTTCTGGGGGTTGAGCTCCAGGTTGTTGTGGCTGCACCAGGACACCAGCCGCTCCACCTCCCTCCTGTAAGCCGACTCATCTCCATCTGAGATGAGCCCGATGATGGTGGTGTCATTGACAAACTTGATCATCTTCACAGACTGGTGGCTGGAGGTGCAGCAGTTAGTGTACAGAGAGAAGAGCCAGAGGGGTCGAAGTGTCTTGTTGAGGGAAACTAAACCAGTCGGATCGGTCTACTGGAAAGAGCCAGGACTCTCTTTTGATGCCTCCCTGGTCGGACCCTAGGTCGGACCCAAGACAGGTTAGAAAGTCCCTGAATTGTTTTTTCCTTGCTCATTGCCTTCCAGCTGATACCCGTGCTCAACATCATGACAGAAGCTGCAGTGTCTAATTATCATTCCTCCTCTGCCCCCACCAGTGCTTCATCCTTCAACATGGTGAGACGTAGGCTGGCGTCTCCTCTGAGTCACTCCGAGCGCTCGCTAAGAGCCACCCCCTCGCACGTCCTTGCATCTTCGCCACGATGCTGTGATCATTACAGCAGCAACAAAAAACAAGTGTTTACTCTTTAGTCTTCGCAGAGAAACTAATCTGATAGCGATAATCCAGGTTCCACGCTTCCGCCGACGTTCTCCCCCGCGACTTCTGTGCTGACTTTAATGAGCTCACTCTGAGACGAGTTTAAGCTCATTAACCTTTTGAGGGTGGCGAGTCCCACAGAGCGAGGAAGCCACTGACACACGCTCGCGTAGAGCAGGACTTGTTACACTTCACACTCTGCCGTTTAAACTTGACATTGTGAAGATCAAACTTGAAAATACACTCCAGCTGCTGAGTGTCCGACGTATAAAAGGAAATCTATTTCTTGACAGCCCTCTGGAAGTTCATGAATAGCACTTGGTTAACAGATGCCAAGTTCACCCACACACTACGTATAAGTAGATTAAGGAACTCCTTCAGGTGCATATTCTTCATAGATACTCATTTAATAACACTTAATACTTTCTGAACCAGATGAACCGGATCAATGAGAATTCTGAAAATGCAAACATGAGCACAGGTGTCAAAGAGCAATTCAACCCCTCAGGCTTCCAAGCTTTTTTTTTTTTTTTTAAATCTTTGATATCAGTATTTCAAAAGGCTGTAGCTTAAAAATGGTTAGAGGAAGAAGCCACACTGTAAGAGAAGACTCTTCAGTGTGACCCAAAGTTTGGGATGGACGTAAATTCACTATCTAATGTGTATATTTTGATGTCACCAGCGGCAGCCATCGTGAATTTCATAATTTTCAAGATGTGTGTCTGGTCCACTGGAGATACTCTTCCTTGTCTCTCAAACACTGACGGTGGCTGGGCATCATGACTGTCGTTCACAGCTTCCGTCACTATTTGGAGCGTATTTTCTCATTTTTAACCTCTGTTTACTCCAGAAATTTGATAGAAACATGGCCGCAAAAGTTGCTCAGATGAAAGTTACAGTTGCCCGACGTGTAATGTAATAACTACACCCGACACTGTATTTGCACCTGGGCTTATTTAAATGCTGCAATGTCTCCTGTTGAAATTTTGCCACTTAAAGGATTCACTCTTGATGTGCTTCCAATATGACAGTGAATTCTACATGCTGAGGACTTCAGAGGGCATATTGAAATATTGTTTATAGTCTGGATCAGTTCCCCCACTGACATTTGACATTGTTTGGGAGGACTAAATAAATAAATACGTTTGCGCTCAATTTGCGTCTGCTATTCACTGTTTTGATGTACAGGTGGGAGGAACTGGGACTATTGGGATAAACCCAACCCCAAAGCTTACCGGCTGATGTATGTTCCTACAGTGTAGTCTCACTAGTGGTTACGAACTTTGCGTAGTGACTCAAAGACAAAGCCATCAGAATTGTGGCTTGGTGTTTTATTGAGGGGCTCAGTCATCCAGGAGTGACTCATAGTTTCTGGTTAGAGTCTGGTCCTCTTGAATCTGGTTGCTGCCTCCCTGAAAAGACTCAAAATAAATGGGTACGATTATTTTGTTGTTGGTATTCATAAAGAGTTGCTATCCCTACCTATTATATTATTGTATCATACAGATAGTACAGAAATTCTACGGTGTTGTCTCCAGGGTAATAAAGCAGCAGTCACTGGAAAGTACTGTCTATAATGTGTCCTCCTTGCGAGAGGGTTTGTGATGCTAAATTCATTGGCAATGTAATGTGAACTTGTCATAATAGAATATGCATGAATGTAACTTTTACTTTGAGCCATTACCTTGGTGGTATTTCACTGGACAAATATTAAAACGCCAACTGAGGAGGTTTCGGTGGAATCCTATGTATTTGTAAAAGCACTAGAAATGAGCTCTTTGGCAGATGCCCTGTATTAATGCCAGTGTATTTTAAACTAGTATTTTAAGTCCAACAAACCCAGAGGCCCAACTACTCAGCTGCATTATTTTCATGATCTGGCTGTTGCATTCAAACTATGGCTGCCAACAGACTAAATTCTTTAATTCGATTCATCTCACAGCTGAGTTAACTTGCGATTAAACTAGATTAAAATATATATATACATTGACAGCCCTAATTTAAACATAATTTCTCGAAATGAAGGAATGGAAGAGCACTCTAGTTTCCTCCCACCAGCCAAGACCCCACAGTCAGATTAAACGGGAATTGAAGAGACGTCGCCGTTTATTAGCATCTTATGATTAAGCGCATCAACTCTGACTCACACATCACTGAGTTATTAAACCCCAATTGTGGTTACTGGTATCGACAGCTTTTGATTTTTATGAGAAACAATATCATCGGCTCCTTTTTCATGTCGTGAGCAGGCACTGTGACGGTGTATTTAAAGGGGAGTAAAATAGCAGATGAAAAAAAAAAACAAAAAACCAACCACCTCCTTTCGTACCGTGGACACGGTCCCTCAAGACTTGTGGTTATGATTCTTGTCGGAAAGCTTTCCTCCCTCCATCCCACTTGTCTTTCTTCTCCTGATTGTCTTTTATAGGCGCTGCCCTCCAGGGAAGATACCGTCATATTGTTTCTCTCTGCGGCAGATGCTCGCCTCCTGTCTGCCACTGAGCCGATATTATTAGGTGCTGATATTCTCAGGTGGTGGGGGGAAGTGGGGTGAGCATATGTGCGAGGGTTGAGTGGGTTAGTCCAATCTTTACAGCTCAGTTCACTTGCGTTGCGCTAAGAAAAGGTTAAGAGCGAGGGAAGACCCGAGGAGAGGATTAGTGCTGGCAGAATTGCTTTTTATTACTGTTAAGGTCATGGTCATATTTAAAACCCAAGCAAGAGCAGCATGGCTTGATCAGCGGCCAGATGGGAGGAGAGCGCCGCCGACTCGGCTTTGATGTCATTAGAGAGACGCGCGGCCGCTCCTCACTCTGATAAAAGATGAACCGCGGCAACAATGGTGTCAACCGTCGCGGAGAATCAATGAGAAAGCCTGCTGGTGCCATGTGATAGAATGATAGAGAAAGGATTACATCATCGTTTTGGATGGAGGTGGTGGGAGGGAGGATGAGAGAAGACTGCGGCTGCCCCCTGCCGGCAGTTACACACCAACATTGCAGGAACAAAAGCGCCCTGTGGCCACTGCTGAATGCGAGCGTTTGTTCTCCCAGATGTGATGCATGAATAACCAGCGGTGCGTTTCTAAGTGTCTACACACACACACACACCAAAACACACATCATTCAGGAAACACTTTTTCTTCTAATATCCTGTCGCTTTATCTAAGGTTATTTATTTCTCCTACAGAACCAGGTGGATCCGTCTCAGCTTCAGGTGGATGTACATGTAAATATGCAGAACAAAAGTAGGGTTGAAATCTACAAATCAACAGCTTCTTACTGACAACTTTAGACTTAGACTTTCTTTATTGTCATTGCACAAAAACATATCACTGTATTATGGCAACGAAATTTCGGTCTGAGGCCTCCGGTTTCCAAAAACAAAACTATATGTCCAAAAATAAATAAATATGAGATAAATACTAGTCCATATTTATCAGGAGCCACTTCCTGCTGGCTTCAACAAGCTGAACTCAAGCACGTGACACACAAGCACAGGAACAGTTTCCTGTAACCCAGCCACACAAAACAGTCTTCACCTTACACTGTCAACTATGTTCATCATGTGTGAGTGTTGTGTGTTACCCCTCGCTTGTTTTTGGTCACCTGCTCCCCCTTTTGCTGCACTCACGCTCACACACATGTTCACACTCTGGTGTCGTCTGCTGCTCTCAGAGAAGACTGGAGACTGTTTTCCAGAATCATGGTGAGCTTTTATTTACATTGCAGCCCAACAAGAGCACACACTTTGAAGACCACTGAGGTCAAAGGTCACCAGGTATTTACATGCATCACATTACTTTTATTGAAGCTAAACAGGAGCGCCCTTGCTCATGAGCGAGGTCAAAGGTCATCTGTTATTTCCATGCATCGTGGCGTCCTCAGACTGCGGTTTCTTCCTGGACGTCTGACTCTGGAGACAGCTGGGACATCTCTATCTCCTCCACAGGTGAAGGGAGCCGCTCGCTCCTCCTGCTCCTCCACGCCACCACACCAGCACACAGCAGCAGCAGCACGATCACAACACTGAGCAGAGCAGTCCTCACAAGATAGTGATCAACCACTGGCTCTCTCAGCCTCAACCGGGTCTCTGATCTGAACACGCAGCGAGGGCCTCTCTCCACCACACACCAGAACTCTCCACTGTCCTGCAGGGAGACGTCAGCGATCACCAGGCTCCTGTTGGAGGGAAACATGTTGCCGGGTCGTTGATACTGGTGTAAAAGTGAGACTCGTCCTTTGGTTCTGCCGGACCTCATGAACCAGCGAACCCCCTCGGTCTGATTCCAGTCACCACAGCGGAGCGTGAGGTTCTCCCCCACTGTGAAGAGCGCCACAGTAGGAGGCTCAGATTCTGGACACACAATCAGGTGGTAGTATTCTCGCCCCGAAACACTGAGTCCACAGATGTATAGACCTGTGTGGGCCGCCGTCAGTGAAGGAAACCTCAGCGTGGAGTTGAGACTCTCTCGCTCAGAACGCAAGGCATTATACACCCCCCACACGTGCATTTGGTCTGCGCTGCCTTCAGAACACTTCAGCTCCAGACTCTCCCCCACCATGCGGAGGATAAACTCTGGTGGCACATAAACATTGAACTGAGTGTGGAGGTCACACCTGTGCTGCTGCTTCTCCAGACAGTAGTAGGTAACAGAGCGTTTGTCCACTGTGAGCAGAAGAGAAGACTTGTTCTTCATCACCTGGTGTCCGGCCTTTGAAGGTGTTTCATCGACGATTAAAGCTAATCCATTTGGTCTGTAGCTCTCATAGGCCCAGTGAAGACTCTGGTTTGGTCCCACACCGTCACAAGTCAGCTCCACCGTCTGTCCTACGTCCAGGTACCAAATCTGAGCTTTCATCTTCTGGTCGTCACAGATGAGGAAAGTGGAGTCCCTCTGGAGCGTCACCCTGCCCTGAGTCCAGCACTGCTCCCGGTACCGACCCGAGTGGGAAAACTTCAGCTCGGGTAGCCAATAGTAGGAGCCTGAAGTGTTCCACAGAAGCTCCTTCCCCTCACGGGTCCAGCTTGTCACCGAGCAGAAGTCGGATTTACTGTCCAGGTGGAAGCGATGAGACCCCTTGGCTCTCAGGATGACCTCAGCCTGGGTGTTGGAGTCGAGCGCCAGCAGCAGCAGCAGCAACACCTGTGCAGCCATGTTGTCGTCTGTGAGCAAGTCAATGCTGACCTCTGCTCCATCATCTCAATCTCAACACCATCAACAGGAAACAAGAGCTGAGGTCTGCATGCTAGTTCCTGTGAGCTTGATCGAGTGTGAAGAATGGCGGGTGACTCAAGAGAACAGGCGACATGAAGACAGGATGTTCATCAAATTCAACAAGTACAAATGCACTCATGAACACACACAGTTGTGTTTCAGCGTTTTTGTGCGGACCTTGACATAACCCTTTCCCCAGCCTTAAACTTCCTAAAGAAATGGCTAACCTTAACCAGGACTCTGAACCAAACTTATACCTAATGATAAAAACACAATTATTTTGAAGTCTTCATCCTCAAATTGAGGTTTGGACCTTTGGCCAGTCCCCACTAAGACATAAGGTGCCCACAAGGATAGTGTTGTGTCAAGCATTGGTCCCCATGAGATGCTATAAACAAGCCCACACACAAACACGCACACAGATTCAAGCATTTCCTGAGGTTCAATCCTCAGATTTCGCTTCAACCGTGCAGAATATTAATTTTTCAAGGGACGAGATAATCTCAGTGGCATTAAAAGTGGACCTCAACATGAGGTAAAATAGATCAGATGGACATTCCAGATCAAGAAGTGGCTGGGAGCGACACATGAGCAGCGAGCGTGTTGCCTCTGAAGCTCATTCTGAATAAAGCACTTGTCAGCCGCACCATTTACATAGCTGTGTAGCTGAACTAATAACTCCACATATCAATCACCCGCCGCAGCGATCTGCCAGCTGGGAACACACAGACAGAGGTATTTCATCTGCCATGCGCTGCCTTCTTTGTTTCACCTCGGCTAATAATGTATTCATGTTTCTGCCAGGGCAACTTTGTGCTGAGACTGGAAACAGTTTCTGCATGCTGATGGGGAAACAAAGTGCGGGATGTGAGTAAACAGGTGTGATTGGGTGATGAGATCGGGAGCAGGTGGGCTGGCAAATTTGGAAAAAGGCAGGTGCTTTTGGCAGCTCTGAGGTGGGAAATGTGAATAAATGAAAGCAAATAAATGCGGAAAACACGCTCAACCAGAGGGGAATTTTTGAATTAATCTCTGTCTTTAGTATAAACAATATTCACCTCAGTCTTCTATTTTATCTTTATCTCTCTTGATCTCTCCTATCTTGAGAGAACTAGCGCATAAATGCTCATGCTCTACTCTCCTTAATATGCTATTACTCTTGACTCTGTAGTAAATACAGTGGTACCTAGGTTCTCGAACGTCCCAGACTTCGAACAAATCTGTGTTCGAATGAATATTTTGATTTGGAACAAAAATCCACTACTCGAATTCCCCCGAAAAAGCCGGAAAAAACACAACGTGCGCGGACCGATCAGCTGACCCACGACGCGCTTTGTTATTGTGTATAACGCAGCCTCTGTATGCAGACGTGTCCCGTGAGCTACATTTACTGGCTGTTTTTTCTTCATATTGAGGTGTAAAACCTTTCCTGTCTCCACACTGGACCGTGGTAGAGTGTCACAGGGGAGGTGCTGGAGCGCTCACTCCAGGGTTTGATGTCCTGTTGTGGGCTGGAGCTGGGACAGGGATGAGGCGAGTCTGGGACAGAGCCTGACTTGGTTTATGACTTTGTCACAGCCAAACTGCACAGAAGCGCACATTCAGAGCTGGACACGCACCGGGCACCTCTTCACTTCTGGAGAGACCTCACTCACTCGGCAACCCCTCCCACATGCAGCGGCCACACACATAGAGGAACAGCCACCTGCAGCAGACGATCTACATTCACTCCTACAAAAGCCTGTTTTAAGGCTTGGAACGCATTGTTTCTTTTTCCATTCATTGTAATGGGAAAAATCGATTCAGATTTCAAACAAATCGCTTCACGAACGGACATCTGGAACAGATTGTGGTCGAGAACCGAGGTACCACTGAAACAGTTCTAATCCAAGCCAGGTCTTGCCACCACACACCAACGAAAAGTTTGATTTCCACAACACATCAGCAAATGGATGCCGCCGTGGACTTTTTATACTGAAAAACATGAGAAAGATGGGCCCTAAATTTATACTCATAACAGCCTTTATCGTGTCCTTATCGCAGCGCCATCTTGATGTTTCCAACAGTAGGGTGTTTCGCCGCGGTAATTCCACTGAAATCTGCCAATTCTCATTCCTTTACACACATTCCTTTATTCAAATCACTGTAAAGTTCTCTACCATGAGCTGTAAAATTACTCCAGAAAAAGATCCTTTGTTTCTCCTCACTGTGTTGTTAGGAATCCTGCAGTGGCGTCAGTATTCTATTATGATTATATCCCATGTTTCAATAGTTTGATTCCACTTTGTTTTGCTTTGTCAACACAGCTTTGTTTAAACAAGCACATCAAGTTCAATGAGCAGGGAGAGAGAGAGTCTGGTTCACTTGAGTACACAGAGTCTTAGTGTGAAGTGAAGCATTGCTAAAATTGTTATTCAGGTCAGCCACAGTACTGCACCACTGGAATGAGCATATTTAACAGCATTGAGTCTCTGAGGCAACAAACTGCAGGGAAACGCGTTGCTTTCATTTACTGACCTTGAAGAGTCATGCGCCCCCTCAAACTACTGTGTCATGCCTCCTCGAGTGGAGGGAAGCGTCTTAAACGTGAGGATTTAGTTTTGCCGACTTGGTAAAAGAGCTACGAGTCCAAACAATGAAATAAACCCGAATGTAAGAGTTTCACAGGGACTTTATGACTGGGGAAAGGTAGCTGTAATGAAACTGCTCAGGTGGCGGGAGGATCGGGTCCTACAGAGCCGGCTGTAAAAGCTTCGGTCCCCGGGGGGGGAATCTATATGTCACCCAGCTCTGCATCTTTGTGTCTACCCCCCGCATGCGCCACAACCTTTACAAATGTCAGTCCACGGTGGATTCAATGCGCCGGACCTGGCGGTGTCAAACACCATTAGTTTTAATCCTATTTGTGGTGAAATTGCTCTTGAAAGGTGGAGGGATCCATAACAGCCGAGCACAGCCCCTGTAAATGGCTGATGACTCTCCTCCGCTGGTTTATGTGGCTGGAATGAGTGTGTCTATATGTGGGCAGCGTGTCCCGCTGGAGCTGTAGAGGATTGTGGGAGGCCATGGATCTCACTCCATACGCAGGGAAATGTTGTCCTTTCCACTCTTCACTTATAGTCGTGTTGAGAGACCAAGGTCTTACTGGGATAAACTATAGTTTGATAGAGAGAGAGAGTGGAGGGAAGATGTTCTTGAACTAGCTCTTGCTTTCGCTGCACCTTGTCTAGCGGCACTCAAACGACTCCTCTCTCCTGTGGCAAGTGAGTTTTATTGAGATTTATTGTTTAGTTGCTCCATAGACAGCATCATTTGGACATTAAAAAGCACCTTGACCTTGTTATTTACTTTGTTATTTTGGGAAAATCACAGTGCCATGGTGATACTGTGAATACGTTTAAAGCAGTGGTGAGCAAAGTGCGGCCTGGGGGCCAAATGTGACCCTTTGCCTGCATGAATGCGGACTGCATGAGGTCAGACTGCAGGCACCGGTTGAATTCAATTGGGTCTTCTTTTTAATTCTGTATTTAATTTCTCACAGCTGGCAACTTATTGGATTATGATTTATTTTAATATCATTGTCTTGTCCCTCAAAATATACAAGTACAAGATGTTTTTTAATATATTTTTCAACACTAAAAAGAGGAATCTGAGAATCGTGTAATAAAATGTGTAGATATGAAATATAATATGAAACATAAATGTGTGAATATCAAAAATATCTAATGATATTACTTATATTAAACTTTTTCCTGTCTTGGCATTGTTTTATAAGTGACGAAATTCAAGTTAAAAGTTTTTATTTGACTTGACGCCCACCACTCGAGTCACAGTACATATTGTGTTATATTATATTTTGATGTTGAATACAATTTTATGAGTAATTTTCACAACATGTGCCCTTGAAAGTTAACATTAATATCAGTATCAAGTGCCTACTGTACAACCATTTAATGAAGATTCATGTTACTGTACATAATATGTGATTCTGTGGAAGAAAAAATAAATACATTTCAATAATAATAGTTTCATAGTTTCATCATAAACATGTAGAAAAAAGAAGGAAAACTAAAACAATGAAAGAAAGTCTATGATAATGAACATGAGAAAAGATGTATTTATTTAAGACATATATGTGAAACATAATAAGCAATATCCATTTAACATGCTTTTAATGTTGTATTTGACCTCAATGTTTTCTGAAAGCTAAATTTTGCTGCAACCTTTAGTGCCGTTATTACTGCATCATTTTCCAAGAACGAAGTCGCGCCGTAATGAGAAGATATTCTGACCAGAATAGAGGACGGTTTATGGTTTTAGCTATTGACTCGCTTCCACTTCAGCAAATTCTTTACTCACAAAAGTCTTTCATTATGACCAGATACCGTTCGTAGCATCTGCATACAAACTTTCCCTCCTAACCACGTCCTGTTTGAGACTCGCACAGATGCTCCAATCTGCTTTCTACTTCCTGTCTTTGTGAGGTTAGTGGTTTCCTGTGTGAGAAGTGAAATGGATGCAATTATTTTTCATGATAATTCAATGATACACTGAGTAACGTTTTAATAATTGAGGTGGCTGTGCTCCTGCCATCGCTTCTAGTTGTCAGAGAGGCAAAGCTTTTAATGCAAAATAGTTTTCAGCTGCAGCGCATGAGGAAATCAGACGGCAACCGCAGCGCAGCTTCACCAGTATTTTCCGTTCTTTGACAGTAGCAGCTCTCAAACAGACAGCAGTCATTGACAGACAACCGTCCTCTGGCCCAGTTTTGTCAGATAATAACATAAAATCCCTACAAAATCCGCATTAAAAATGTGATAACCAATACTGGTGTGCTAAAAAAATGGTTGTTGTCATCCAGAAAATGAACATATTTATTCAGTTTATTACAATTTTGTCTGTTGTTGACTATATATTTTCAGTTCACTAATATGCTAATATAGTTTATGATGACGGCAGTCATAATGGTGGTGAGCAAATGGCGGCCCAGGGGCCACATGCGGCCCTTAATCTGGATATATGCGGACCTCATGAGGAGCAAAATTTGTACTTTTTCCATCATTTATTTTATTTGAATCCTAAATCATTGGCTACTATAGGTGTTTATTTCCTTATTATATACCTTTTCTTTCTGTTCCATTCCTTTAATGTTTTTTTAAGCAGGATTTCTTATTCCCCAAAATAGGTGACATAAAAATAGATACATATTTTTTTATATTTTAATGTTGTATTAAATGGTTCTGCCACAATGTCATTGGAGGTTTTTTTAAAAATTTTTTTTATTTATAAAATGAAATAATGTGTCTTCAAAACATATTTTATTTTATTTTATTTTAATGCATTTCAGGTTCTTCTTCATCTGTCCGTCCGTCTGTGGACATTGTTTCCCTTCACCACATAGCTTTGTGGCTTCTTAGGAAATTGAATTGCTCTTTGAATGCTATTTAAATGTGAACGCCTGAAACAACTAAGGAAAAAAAAAATGTGTTAAACAAGCCGATATGAGACAATACACTGTCTTCTGCTCAGCCGATAAGTCTCCTGTGTACAGTCACACATAACACAATGGAAGTACAATCCAAATGCAAGTGTGTTGTCGCTGTTATATCAGTGTTTTGAGGAAGCGAAAAGCAAGATTTGGGCTCTCGTGCCTCAACTCCGCAGCACCAAACACAGACCCGATCGGACTCTCAGCAGCGGTGTAGGCGGCATGTATAAGATCCCAGATTTCATTTCAGTCTGGTACATGTCCACCCGCGAGCCTGTGAGTGAATCATCCTGATTCCCTGACTCATTAAATTGCCCTCCCAGTATCTGCTGTACTACACCTCCACCTGCCAGTGCGTCCTCCCTCGCTCACTCCGCGGCCCCGCCAGCCAGCCAGCCACGGCAGACATCTTTTATTCAGTGTCATGTTCCGTGGCGACAAGAACCGCCCGCATCTCAGATGTGGCATTTGAATACATTTGACGCTCAATCGGAATGAGTTATTTTTAAAAAATGAGATCATGTTTGTGCCACTCTCTCTGCATTACCCTTAATAGCTATTTCCCAGAGCGCGAGAAAAAAAAAAGCGGCGGTATCAAGCAATTGATTAACAACCCAGTGAGGTGTGAGGATGTTTCAATTGAGCTGTGGGAGAGATTTTCTGTGGCAAATGCTGCCGGGCTCATATCAGTTCTTTTGTCAGGCTTTTACTATGTTGTCATCTGCCAAAACAGGTCTGGATTATCATTTTGGGACGGTGGAAAGTCCCCGCTGCCTGTCACGCTCGCCTGCCAAACAAAGCTCGCATGCACTGCATATAAACCGACTCCAAAAAGGCTGAAATGCGAACGGAGGCTGCAGAGCGACCATCTGCTGCTTCAAGACATCCCCTTGATAGTTCACATTAAAGAGGTTTAATTGTATTACTGCGGCACTGCTGCGAGCGCTCCTGCTCTGTAAATGTTGTTTGTTGTCACGTTCATGCTTCATGCTTGTCTGCACTGACATGTAGACTTTAGTCGCGAAGGCCGCCAATTAGACGCTCAATCAAACAGTATCAGTCAAAGGGTTCCGCTGGAACACAACACGACTGTCTGCTAGAACATGTACAAGGGGATTTGTCAAGTCAGCACACCATGTTTTGCGCCTTTTTAAAGGGGTAAAATAGTGTGTGCCCCACTTTCTCCACCCTCAGTCTCACAGGCTTTTAGAAGCAGAAATTGTGCCTTTGTTTACGATGTTCCGACCCAAAATGTTTCGGTGTAACAAGTTAGGATGCGGTGCGGAAACATTTAAACAAACAAAAGAGAACACAAATGGTCGACCGAGTCCCACAACATGAACAATACAACATGTATGTACAACATTTTGTTTCTATTTCTTCTTAACAAACAACAGTGGGCTAGCATCCAGGCTAACGTTAGCATCCTCATACCTTGAACACATCTATCACTGCGACATCGCGGCGACGCTGGCTTCGGCTCCGCCCATTTCTTCTCCATTGGTTCACCAAACCACGTGAGGTTATTAGCGCAAGAGGTTGCAAAAACGTTGGATCTGGCATTTCCAAAACGTGTCTGACACTGGAAACACAGCATGGCAGCCAACGACACGTGTCTTTAAGCGTGATGTGATAAAGTCTTGTTCCAATTCTTAGGGACGTCAATCGCTTCACTTGGTCGGGCGCTTCATCGTGGTGGGAGCTCAGACCCAAGTGCTCGTGTTAGGTGCTAGTGTTTGGGGGAGAAATGGGACACAGCCTTAAACTTGATCTGAATCAACAGTGATTGGTAGATGAGGTTTCATGAAACAGTGAACTGATTTTCAGTGGCCACCAGATGCCGCTGCCTGCTGCAAAATGTTTGGAGTTGAGCAACTAATTCAATGAAACCTCCCATCATTTCTAAACCAAGAGCCTGAGAAAACTAGGACACTGTTTCACCAACCCTGCAATACTGTTTCATGATGCCTCATCTACCCATCAGTCAACAGTTGATCATCCAGGCTCCTTATCTAACACTGTTTTTGAGTTACAATTTTTGTAGTTTCATGACTCAAGTACTGTACAATA
This sequence comes from Synchiropus splendidus, assembly GCF_027744825.2. Classification (NCBI taxonomy): domain Eukaryota; kingdom Metazoa; phylum Chordata; class Actinopteri; order Syngnathiformes; family Callionymidae; genus Synchiropus; species Synchiropus splendidus. The sequence continues at coordinate 22,756,619 of NC_071340.1, read as the reverse complement.
GTCCTATTTTAGGCAGGAGGGCTGGTATCTCCAGACTCGGTCTGTGGACAACCAGAAAACACGATGAAACACTCACCTATCTCGGCTGTTAAAAGGAGTGTCATTGCAATATTAGTATATTGTTGTAAACCGTTGGTCCGCTGCTTAATATTCCCAATAGTGTGGGCTGTTTAGCAGACATGGGACCGAGTCACTCACGTGCAAGTCCGAAGTCTTAACGTTCAACTCTCAAGTAAGTCCCTAGTCATTTTCTCTTGGTTAAGTCAAGCCAAGTCAAGGCACAATTTCATTGCAATAAATTGAAAAGACAAGATATAGGTAATAGTCATTAAACGTTAAGGTGATAGTGTCAGTATTAAGCAGTAATAACTTTTTATGGGCAGGACTAAGGTGAGCAGTGGCGCCTGACAACGGATCGGTCCGATCATGATGCCACTCTCCGCCAGCGCTCAAGCCTGGTAAGGTTCAATATAAACTACCATCTACACTCAAGTCATTGAAGCCACCGTGTCTCAAGTTAGTTCAAGTCCTGAGTCTGTAACTTTTAGGTCCAAGTGGAGTCTCGAGTCATCCTTTTTTTTGTCAAGTCACAAGTCACCAAATCAGCAACTCGAGTCCAAGTCACAATGACTCAAGTCTCTGCAATTTAGTACAGAGGATCTCAGTGTATCTGGCCCTGTGGTTTTCCCCGAAGAAGTGCACCAACATCAGCGGTGACAATAACTTTTTTAATGGTTTGCAAATGGCCATCAGCCAGAGCCACCAAGTATTTAGCAATGCGTAGCTCTGTTTCAGGGATTATTTTCCTGCCAGTATTTATTCAAAGCACTACTTGTTGTTCTGCGCTTTGCTCAGCTGGTGTCATGTTCATGCTTCAAGCATACCAATATACAAACTGACACATTTTACTGTGCAATCTTGGAATGAAAAAAATAAATAAATAAGGGCTTTTTTTTCAAAGAAGACCAGATATGGTGAAGTGAAACCGCATGAGTGCAGACAGACTTTTTTTTTACTTGTTTAAATCAATGAAACATCTTGAAATTCAATGCTGGAAATGCTGGAAATTATATATATATATATATATATATATATATATATATATATATATATATATATATATATATATATATATATATATAGATAGATAGATAGATAGATAGATAGATAGATAGATAGATTTTTTACTTGTTTAAATCAATGAAACATCTTGAAATTCAATGCTGGAAATGCTGGAAATTATATATATATATATATATATATATATATATATAGATAGATAGATAGATAGATAGATAGATAGATAGATAGATAGATAGATAGACACACACACACACACACAATGTTCGGAAGAAGGACTGTTTTTGTCATAATGATGGGAGAGGGCTTTCAGAAAAAAAAAAAAAAAAAAAAAAAAAAACTGTAGTCAAACTATTGTGGTCAAACTGAAATGATGACCAGAAATGAAACCAGAGGAGAAGAATTCAGCAACAAGGTTTCATGGTGTTTCTTGAGATTACCTGCTGTTGCTGTCTCCTTATATTCTTTCGGGGGCAGATGCACTAGTTATTATTGTGGATCCATAATTCAAAGGGAAATACTGATAGTTGTACAAATGTAAATAAAAGTGATGGAAATCCCGGTGTGCGTTTTTCTTTTCAAAGGAAGCACTGACCTCTTGTGGCGAGTTTGTTACTGCACCTCAACTTCCATCCATATGAGAAATGACAAGTATCACCACAATTTACTGTTTTTTTTTTTTTGTTAATTTAAAATAATCGAAGGAAGTCGATTAATCTGTTTTGTTTCTTTTTGCGATTATTCATTGTGTGCTTCAGATTGAATTCACTGTACACAACTTCATCAGTATGTGAATAAGATGACATTTATGACCATTTAATTTTACTACTAAAAAGATCATTTGAACCGTTGCCGCTGACATCAGTCACAAATATCATACATTCATTTTCGACCGTTCATTTGAGTGGGACGGGGTCAAGACCCAGGTTCACTGAGCATGAGGCCCGGTGGACTGTGTCACATGACCGACATGTTTCTTTCACTACAAACTCCTCTTTTGTGCTCAGCCGTGAAAGAGTTTGACAGAATGAAATGTGTTTTATAACCTGAAACACTGTCTTCATCAGCCACTTTAACTGAGCCCAACCAAGAGACAGCAGAGGGCAGTAGAACTCCGCCACCCAGCGTCACGTGACAACTCCGACCATGGCCGCCCTCAGCCTGAAATCTTTCATTCTCAACCCTCCACGCTCAGGATCCGACCACATGTGACCGACTTCCCTGAGCCCAGCACTTCTTCCGCTGAGGCCGAGTCGCCTGGGTGAAGGATCGGTTCCCAGGATCAACAGGAAGTTTCTTTTTCCTGACGAAATACCAGGTTGTCCAGAAGCTTTTAACACCTCCATCCACCTCCATCTCACTCTCTCGCTGCCACTATAAAACCCCTGATCTAATTATGTGCCCAATTGATCAGGGAAGCGTTTCTGCTCCATCTTCATTAATGCTTAATTAAAAGACACCTATAAAACCAGTGAGAGCGGGAGAGAGCTCTGTCGCTGTGCAGGACAATGGAGCTTTGGAGTCCACGACGTGGAAAAAGTGAAGCCGCTAATATTCAGCAGGTGAGATGTGGTGAGTCATCAGGGTAATTAAATTACATTTATTTATTTCCTCTTGTGCAAATAATCAGCTCTGTTTAATTAGAGCCAAATAAAAGAGGCAGGTCGCGTCGGCGAGGTTTAGTTTCATTAGCAAAGGAATTTTAATGTGACTCAAGTGCGGCCTTCAAGTTGTGGGTTAAAAAAAACCAAAAAGTTTCGGAGCGATGTCAGATGGATCGAGCCATTTCTTCATGGTCAGTTGGAGTGAAAAGCGGACAGCCTGAAGTGCGGGATGAAAGAAGCCGTGTTTCTGAAGGGCAGCGCCGAGCCTTCAGAGGAGGAGAAACCATCTGCCTCCACAGATCCGGCTGAACCTTCACCACCGATTTCCACCGAGCATTGAAATGAATTCCAAAATATTGGACGCCGCGCCGACACGTGGGAAATCAGTCCGGCCGAAAAGGAAAATTAAACATGTACGACTAAATTGAATCTCCGTCTCCAAGGGCAAACTCAAGCTGGACCAATGACTTCGCAAATATTTGTGTTTACTTTCATTGCAAACGCAAAGAGTTGGAAGGGAAAAGTAGAACATAAATCGAAGCTTGGTTTGTTATAGTGTAATAATCAGTGTCTGTGTAATGACCTGGAGCACTCACGCGGTCAGGCAAGCATGTGACCTCAGGCTGCTCTCCCTTTGGTACAGGATTTTTTTTACAGTATTTTACATCACCTGTGACTGTGATGCATAGAGAATAAAATACGGTTACTGATTTAACCACAACAAAATGTCACCAAAGTGAAAATCTGCATGAAAAAAGTTTATTTATTTACTTATTTTCGCACTTTATTACAGTAGTAAGTACAGTAGTACAGTGTTCCTGTAGCATTCGTTTATTATTATGAGGAATTCCTTCCGTTATTCTTATTCTTATTCTTATTCTTATTTTTATTCTTATTCTTATTTCTATTCTTATTTTTATTCTTATTCTTATTCTTATTCTTATTCTTATTCTTATTTTTATTCTTATTCTTATTCTTATTCTTATTCTTTTACAGTGAAACAGGTATTTCAAGTGTGTTGTTGGGAGGCGAGGAAAATGCTCTGGGAAACAGTGCTCACTTTTGTAGCGCTGTCGAAGCTTATCCAGTGCAGAAAGTGCCCAACGCGTCCCATGTGCAAAGACACACTGATGACAGGAGGCTGCGACACAGTGCACCATCAGAACCTCCAGGAGAAATCACAGTTAAAGAATCCCACTTGAAGCAGCGTTCACATTGTTGGCCATTTTGTCTGGTCATTTTCAGTCTGACATCAGGGACTCTTCTTCAGGACGACTTCTTTTTCTGGCAGGAGGTGGGGAAGGCATACAGGTAGTGAAACAAGGACGCAGTGTTGGCCCAGATTTGCCCCCAACAACTCCATCACGCAGAGTTACGCTCCACAACTCAATTCAAAACCCTTCAATTTTCCAGTAGAGGCTGGCCAATAGGGGGCGCTGGGCTACAGCTCCACATTTAGTGCTGCATAAAGCCACATAGCCTGATGCCATTTTTGAAAGGAACATTTTAGTCCTCATTTTTGATAAATCATCACTGCATTAAAAAAGTGTTCCGAGTGCACTACATGTCACCGATTTAAAATATAAGTCACTATTAAACAAAAACTATGATCAAAAGTTTGAGAGGCAGTGGGGGATGAGGATTATAATTTTACTTAATTTAAAAGATTCTACTTTAGATCAGGCAACTATCAAAGCATCTGCGACACCGGCTTTTTGAGTGAAATATAACTTCCACTTTTATTTTTGTAAATATTTCTTTTAAATCCCTCTTTACTGAGACTAACTTTTTGTCCACCAGTCAGCACCATAGAACCTGTGTCCTGCTGTGGACAGAAAATAAATACATATTTAAAAAAAAAAACAGAAATGAAAACTAAAATTCAGCAGCAGCTCTGATTCTGCATCGGGTGCCGTTGCTGTTTGCTATTTTTTGGCACTCTCTTTTCCAAGTACAGTTTAACAGAGCGTTTCTATTCTGTCATTTGTATTGAAGCTTTTCACTTCTGCGCTAAGCGTACATCCAGGAAGTGGAGGAGCCTGACATTCAGACCTACACGCTCAACACCATCAAATGAAATGAACTCCCTGTTAAACATCCTGGTCGCCGAGGGACTTGAGGAGCTTCTGTGCAGAATGCAAACTTTTCAAGCCAGTTTTCGATGACTAAGCACTACTGAACTACATGAAAAATTACTGCACTGACTACTTCTTCCTGTGAGGTTTTTCTTTTTCTGAGGTTGCTCTTGTAGCACCACAAAAGACCGTGTCATTCATTTCAAGAACCCTTCATATTGAACAGCCCAGTCTGTTCAGCTCCTCCACTTCCTTAACACACCGTCCCCTTGAATAAGTAGCTGTGGTTAATATTTGTTTCTTGAATAATGAATGACCTAGCATCGCACGGCGCCGCTTCAGACACTCAGGCGTGCTTATGACGTAGTTGCTTTATTATCAATAGAGACAGCATCAGCAGAGATGAATCCAAGCTGTTGCTTAGGTACACAGTCGGCCGCTGTTGTGACCGTTCCAGCAGCTCAGACCTTCAGCTCCTGCCGTCTCATGTGGCACCATGGGGAAATTAATTGGCCACGCTTATTCTACAATGTCACCAGGAACATTTCCTTCCTGCATGATTTGCTCTTAATGCCCACCTCAAGCTCCTAATGGGCTTAAATCTTAAGTAAGACTGCATGGCTGGCGCAGTGATTCATGTTCCGATAATTGCACAGCAGGCTGAGGGCGTGGGCGGCGCGGGAGGCCCAGAGAACAAGGGACATGTTATGATACTCACATTTACATGCCTGAAAGGGCTTGAATGAATGAATGAATATTTACACGAACACTAAAAAATGTGCGTATTTATAGAGGCATTCGCCAGAGGAGCAACAAGGACACTTCCATTTTCTTGTTGACCCCTCCATGCATAGCCTAATATTCTGAAATCATAAGTATTATGTTCCATATCTCATATTGTTTATGTTGCTCTTGTTCTGGAGCTTTCACTACAACAAACCTCTTGACAACTTTTCCAGGAGACCTTGCCTTGGAATGTCCTCCCAGCTACGAGGGATGGTCATCGAGAACCGCTTCCTATTCAGAACCGGCTCAAGATTGTTGGATTCTCTGGAATCGTGAAGAAATGTTCGTTTCAGTTCCTCTTATTGGTTCCCGACCGTGTCCGACTAAACTCACTAATGTCGTTGCGTGTCGTTCACTTTGGTCCCACCAAATTCCACTTACCGAATGGCGCATCGTGATTGGATGACATGCACGGGGTATTGTTTTTATTTAATACCGCACAAACATCGGAATACACAACTTAGTCAGACAGTGAAGCACATCTCAAGTACTATTATTCATTTGTCAGAAAATGCCCATCAACAAGGGGGTTTTCAACCTGACGGAAGTACTGTATAGTGTAGATCAAGCTAGTCAAATGTACTCGCTGTGATGCTAACAAACGCAATACTGTCTTCTCTGCCCGCCATATCAACTTGGAGGAAGCTAGCTTGTTGCTCTGTAATCCGTCTCCACAGCTCAACTGATGATAAAATAGAGCAACTGTAAACCGATGTTTAACTGACCACTCTTTGATCATAGCTTGGAGGCTCATGATTTAAATGCGTGATGTAACGTTCACACATTAAAAACAGTGCACCTTTAAGTTCTCTTGTGTCTGTAAACACCTCTGTGACCAGCTTCTCTCAACCACCACGGCACCTTACTTGCTGTAAACATTTCTAGAATTCACATCGCAAGTATATAGTTCATTGCATGACAACCTGTGGTTGTCCTTCCTCTGAAACAAATACACCAGTATTTATAATACTATATGTATAATACACAAAGTAGCACCGGCAAACAGTGCTCAGTGAAGGTGACTACATACGGCAACGTCACGTTCCCAGACAAGATGACTGCACCCACAGACGTCCAAAATGACATCCATAATGTATTAACCGGATGTTTGAAACTAGCGATTCAACAATTTGGGGACAGAAACTTGCCACAGCTCATGTTTCCCAATGCTCCTTGGTGTGGGGTGTATTGGCCCAACGTCTCACTCGATATCACTGAAAAACAAAAGTTATGTTCAGCATCTTCTGATGTCTCTCCATTCCTGAATTTATTGGACACCATTTCACTGCACAGACTTGACTGCAGCAGAAGAAACACTCCCGCACCGCGATCAATACGTGTCTTAGAGACCACGATGTTGGCAAAATATTCAGCAAGTGAGCGGGGGAGCAGATGAGCTCGATAAAGACAGTGTGTGTGTGTGTGTGTGTTTTAGCTTGTTATCGGTTTTTCCTACCAGCGGTCCTCCTCCCTGCGGCAGCGGGGATGTTGTCTAAACTCCAATCTCTTTAGAAAACACAACTTTTCATCACTTGGAGTCAATATGACACGGAACTCGATAGCTGGGAGCAGCATGTGACACTGACATTTACTTGACACAATCGCTGATCTGTTTCACTTCGCTCTTGTCTCTCTGACATTGGCCTTATAAGAACCGCAATCCTCCCACACATCCCATGGATTTGTTGCTACTATGGAATCTCCAAGCCCAGCGACTCTCACAATACGTCGGAGTGATGAGGTTTCATGAAACAGTGACCTGATTTTCGGAGGCCACCAGATGGCGCTGTCTGCTGTAAAATCTTTGGACTTGAACAACTAATTCAATGAAAGAAAGAAAGGGCGCCATTTAGTGGCCTTTGAAAATTGGACACTGTTTCATCAACATAGCAATACTGTTTCACGATACTTCATCCACTCATCACCAGCGCGTTTAGAGCAAACAAACCTGTTCATTGACAAGAAAAATAGACACAACAAATCATTGTTTTCAAGTGGACTTTGCCGTCCAATGTCATCAACAAAGTCAACCTTCCTCATTGCATGTTGACATGTTTCAGACAATAGAGTCCAATGTTTCCCCTCTGGCGTGTTGTTGGGCAATGTGGGGGGCGTTGACAATCATGAGCCGTCACAGCTAGTTCAACTTACATGTTACTTGGTGTATACAGTGCCTTATATGGCGCCAAGCTTTTGAGAGCAATGGCCCATATGCACTTGCTTCCACCTGGTGTTTACAGTATAAAGAGAAAATGGCACTTTCTACCACACACAAAACTGTATATTGGCAAAAGACGATATTTGTCAAACAGGTTGTTTGTCAGGCATATGTTGTACTGCCTACGAACGCACCGTGATTGCACCACGAAAGATACATTTATTCAATTATAATGAAAAATGTGCATGGATGAAAAAGCTTTTCACGTATACAGGTTGACATACAGGAAGTCAACACACTTTAGTCCGGAATCTATAATGTTAAACATCCTGGTCGCCGAGGGACTTGAGGAGCTACTGTGCAGAATACAAACTTTTCAAGCCTGTTTTAGATGACTAAGCACTACTGAACTACATGAAAGATTACTGCTGTGAGTACTTCTTACTGGGAGGTTTTTCTTTTTTTTAAAGTGCAGCTCTTGCAGCACCACAAAAGAATGAAAAAAAAAAAAAAAGAAAAAGCTTTTCATGTATACAGGTTGACATGCAGGAAGTCCGGAATCTATAATGCGTTGCAGCCTGGCTTCTGCGTCACTCGGGTGCACTGGCAAATGGTCGCTATCTGATGTATCAGGAGTGAGTTGTGTTGCTCTCTAAGATGTTTGTTGATCACATGAACCTGTAACTTGTTTGATGTAACAATACTATTGGCTTTAATTCCTTCCACCTTTTGCTGTAGGCAACTCTTATAGCATAGTCAGCATTGAGATTTCAAATGCTAAAAAAGGATTATCACAATGAAGAAGAAATGAATAGGCCGATGCTCTGTGAGACCTCTTGGATGACTCAATGCAAATGATACGACTGTGGTTCCTCAGAGTCCCGAAGCTTTAGACAACCGTTTCCAGACTGATCTCAGTTACATTCTCTTTATGTGATGGTGAGCAGGGTGGAAGCCAACAGCAAAATGTTGAGGGAACAACAACGAGGCAGGAACAGTTCAGTAATTCCATACAATACTTCACAATTGTACGACAATACTCCACAAACACGATCACAAAAAAATATCAGGAGTCCAAATGACTCAAAAAGTCCAAAATTCAAAACGTCGAACTGGGAGAAACAAATGATCAACCAAGGCGGCACGAATCTGGAAATCTAAAGTCAGGACAACACATGGTGAGAAGGAAAAGACAACTACAGAGCTCAAGGGAAAAACACAAAATCAGAAAACTTCACGGGGTCAAGTAACAAGAGAACCATTGGGAATTTCACCACTCTGGGAACTTGATGGTCTGGCACACCAGACTGGAACCAGGTGGAATTTAAAGGCTGCCACCTCCAGCAGGTGACTGGGGAGTAGGTCCAGATGTGTACCAGAGGTGAAGCTCGAAAAAACAGAAGCGAGGGGAGCAGAAGTGCGGGTACAAAATAAAACCAAAATAAAAGCAGATCACCACACTTTAGTACCTGAATTAATAAAATCTCTGCTCCATGTCTCATTTTTGAGGAACTTTTGGTTGACCTCACTTTGCCGAGCAGGTCCTATATCAAGTGACTTGTTGATCCAGAACAGCTGGGAGCGTGGTTCGAGAAACTTGAAGTTGGGTGTGAAAAAAAAAAAAAACTTCATTTAATTCTTTATTTTCCTATTTATTTGATGATCAGAAACATTAAAGTGTGTTGCATTCGAAACTGGAAGGAGGAACAATGTTTTACACCACACTACGTCCAAAGATATCATTACCACAAAATAGACAGTCTTACTATAGTGCAACTATTGAGCAGAATGACTGTTTATTTCTGAATTTTATTACACTGGGGAAATGCAGCAACATTATCCCGACACTCCCTACGACATGGTGACGTGTTGGGCAGAGTAGAAAAACATCGAGCCTCACCTGCCCTTCTCTTTACTCTATGCTATGAAGTGTTTTTTGTGTGTTTTGAAATGGAGCCACTTTATGTGGCTTTTATATTTTTCTTCTCATTGGGCGACGCTTCCCTCCTTCGTAGCTCCGGTGAATGGATGCGCTCATCACCCCAAGTATACACAGTATAACCTCCACTCTCTGAAGAAACTCTCCGTCTGCTTCAATGTTTCATCCTCTGCATTCAGTCACGACTCAGAGTTCACCATGATAAGTGGAAACAGTAGCAAGAAAATCTCTTGTGAAACAGAAATGCGTTTCTTCTGGCTGAGTGGTTCTTGCTGTCGCCCCAGTGTGGTAAAAATGAGCCTGGTGTTGCCTTCTGTTTCTGATGAATCTGATGTCACGTTCTGCCCTCACAAGTCGACGCCATATTGGATCGTATCTCGCTATTGAATATCCATTTCAGGTAAAGGCTTTTCGTCAGCCTGCTGCTGGGAGCCATGATCTTTCTCATTTTTCATCGCACTCAAGACAAACCAGTGAGCGCTGAAGCTTGCTTGAAGTCAGGCCAACACAACAGCAGCTTCCTTAACCAGGAACACGATGCAACAGATTTGTAAACTGCCCTATCGATCTGAAAACATAAAAAAACAACGTCCTCTTTATTTTAAGTGCATCTCAGATCAGAGGAACTCGGGGGAAAAAAATAACAAACCACTGAAAAGTCCCCGATGAATGCCACAGCTTAAAATCTTTTGAATGTCAGTTGGAAGCTTGTTGGCACCTCTGCAGTGCACAACATTGCCAAATAATTCAGTATATTAGTCACAACTGACATGGAGTTATGTGTCAATCAACGCTTTTGTTCCCCAAATTTCCTCCTATTATTTCCTAATAATCCATCACTCAGCTTTTATACCAAAGCGCCTCACTGCTTTATATGTTTTTTTTTTAAGGGATCTATGAGTTCTTTAAGCATCAATCTCCCTTTCTCCTGCCTTGACACCGCCGCTTTTGTCAAGCCTTCTACTGTGATTTTTTTTTTTTTTGTGGAGAAATGCAAACATAGCAGGGCAATTTCTCCCTGACAGCATGATAATAGGTGCAGGCAGACCTTTTCTTCAGTAATGACTCTGTACTCCACTGAGAGCGCTGACAACGCGAGTCTAGATGAAGATAAGGGAGAGCACTGAAGCGTTCGGAGTAGAACAAGTCTATGACTCATAAATCTGACACACTGGGTTACGTTCAACATGGTGCCAATCAAGATGACTGCGCCCAGCGTTGGTCCTCTCTAATATCCTCTTTGATAATATACATCCAGACACACAAAGTTATTCTGAGATGCCAAATAAAGCTGTACAAAAACTCAATTATTGCTGTCACAGCACAAGAACAAGTCAGGTAAACTGTGCAGTTTCTGAAAGACTTGGGCAATAATGCAAGCCAGAACTGCCAAGTTTGGTGAGAGAGGTCTGGTGCCACACATCTCAACAAACAGTGTGTGGCAGTAAGAAAATACAGGGGGAGCTAAGGAGTCAAATATTGGCCGCTAGCAAAGGACAGAAATATTGGACTCAATAAGTAGATAGTTGTTGACATATAAAACAACATTGATCAGATCTGACCTTACAAGGGATCGCAAAGAGAGAGATATTGTTGTAGGCTGCCGTCTCACACTCCATAAGTCAAACGATATTTCAGAGTGTTTCAGATGTAGATTTCCCTTTATGCATCCTACTCAACAGATGCACTCGACGATCAAGTTCCATTCACAAATGCCTTTCCAAACACCGCTTAAGGCTCTGAAGGAGTCTGTACTGGGCTATTTTGGATGCAAGATGCCAGGTAGGTAGCGCGATGACTCCTCATGCCAACATGTTCTCACTCCTACTCAACATATTGCGATATTGTTAAGGCACCAAAAAGCGACTATTTTCAATAGACGTGCGAGGAGGTGCCGATCGAGAGCTGTCATCACAGCTACATTTTAGCTGTTACGTGGTGCTACTTGGGTCGCAATGTGTTTCTCTCGCAGTGGCATGACTGACTCGGATGAAAGGAGCACTACACCACGGTTTAACCCTCATCCCAACCTCCGCCTTCCCTTCATATGACGTTCTGCCCATGGCGTCAGGAAGGAGGAAGATTAGGGTAGATGAGGTTTCATGATACGGTATTGAAGGGTTGAGAGAGGTTTCATGAAACAATGTCCTGATTTTCAGAGGCCACCAGATGGCACTGCCTGCTGTAAAATGTAAAAAATCTAATTCAATGAAACCTCACATTTTTTCTAAGACAAGAACGCCATCTAGTGGCCTCTGAAAATTCGGACACTGTGTCATCAAACCTTGCAATACAGTTTCATGAAACCTCATCTACCCATCACTACTAGTCACTATTTGTTGCCATAGGAGTTGAAATTGACCCTAGCGCTTCACTTCAGGGTCCACTGGCTTTAAAAAGAGCAGTTGGGGTGAGGCTCAAGACCCCGTGTCTGGGGTCTGTTAAGGTTCCTATTGAGCATATACACTTCCGTTGTTACATCGCGCTTCTCCTTCCACGGCCTCAGTGCATGGCGGGTTTTTATCGGCCTGTCAACTCTCGCGCAAATGAGACTCGTCGAGGGCTCTACACGTCCTCCTTCTCATGGGATAAATATACTCCCCGATACAAATGGCACGGCTTCTAGTTAGAGGATTGTTGAGAGAGGGAATCAGCATGTGAAAAAGTGACATGAATCCATGAATCCTGATAAAATACTGTGTGTAAAAGTTATTTCCATTTTTACTGTGGAGGAGCCACAGGAACATGATGATACGGGCTGCAGCTCCACACACTGAGTCGGCTTTCACACAGCGTACATGCAAGTGTGCGGGACATTAGTTCTTAATTGTAGTTTTACATGTACTTTTAACTCAAGAAACACAAGACATGAGACTGTTAATTCGCTCCACTCTGCTTCTGTTGGAATTGATATCATTATAATACTGCTACTGTGCAAAGAGGCAACACTGTAGCCAGTATGAGTCGAGCACATGGTCAAGCACAGTTTACAAGATCATCGTCGTCTTCCTCCGAACCCCAACCATCTGTTTTGAGCAAATGCTGCCGGAGGGAAAACGTTTGCTGCGTCAAAAAACTTGGCAAAAGTCCACTTGTCAGCCGTCAAAATTTGATGCCTGAGGAGACGGTATGTGCTGCAAATGCTGCAGATTTAGCTGGATTAGCATTGGTTGCTCTGTGTATTTCAGTTGGAGGTGTTTAAAAATTCACAGTTTTTTACCAAACAGTTTACACTTATTACTCACCTGCACAAGTGAAATGTTCCAACTTCGATGCTGTTACTTTTTTAACAATAATTATTACCATAATCATTGAATGAAGTATGGTATATATATATATATATATATATATATATATATATATATATATATATATATATATATAATATTTTAATCTACAAAGATCTGGAGCAGTTGTTGGTGACTGTCCGATATCTTGTTTTTCAAGTTGCTTTAGGTTACTAAGTCAAAACTGACTCACCACTTACTGCGCCCACACACAGTTTTGACACAGTTCTATTCCAATCCTAAATTGAATTACAGGCTGTGAGAGAGCTGTGAACTCATGTACAGCATCTTGTGGTCTGTGAGGAAAAAAGAGGTGACAAGCCTTGGAAATAAGCTGCTTTTGTGTCGCCTCGCAGGGTTCGAGACTTTCTTACAGGAAGAGGTGAAGATTTCCTCGTGGGAGTTTGATCTCTTCAATTGTTGAGGGAACAGGCTTCGATGTGATAGCAGTAAACATTCTCTGATGCCAGGACGTGTGATTCTGTGATATGTTGACAAACCCTGATATAAGGACTTTTTTTGTGTCTGCTGTGATAGTGCTATACAGTTGCGTACTTCTCCAGGGAAAAGGGAGCAAGAAAGAGAGCTCCTCTTGCGAACCAGTTCTCTTCAGCAGGTAGCATGGAAGTCCCCAAAATGTAGAGCAATATACCACCACAAATGTCACCCCGGTGGAGAAGGTCAATAACACCTTTTGGACTCTCATAACACATTTCTACTACTTTGAAATGAGGTCCATTGCATCAATCATCCTCAGTTTTTTGCTACATAGCTATTTTTTTCAGGAGTAGCTTACAAGCCAGAGAAGTGTGTACACTCTACTCGATGTGAAATTCTGGTAGCGATACAATGTATATTAGTCCAATGACTATTGTAGTGACAGGTAGATGCTGTATCGCGAAACAATGTCGCAGGTTTGATGAAACAGTACTCTAATTTTCAGAGGCCTCTAGATGGCGCTCTCAGTTTAAAAATGATGTGAGGCTCAACCCTTCAATACTATATCATGATACTTCATCTACCCATCACTAGCGACAAGGGTGCATGAGGTTTCATGAAACAGTGGCCTGTTTTTGAGAGACCACCAGATGGCACCCTCTGCTGTAAAATATATGGCACCAAGAGTGACATCCAGTGGCCTCTGAAAATTCAGAAGCTATTTCATCTACCCTGTTTTCCGCTTAAGAAGTGTACGGATATTACAAGCTTACAAGCCTATAAAAGTGACTTCTTGTTTTGGATCTCCTCTAGCAGAATGTTCCGGCTGACCAAGACTTAATAACAATAATTTAGTCCCTCATGGGTTTAAGGTACTTCATATGCTACATAGCCTCAAACGCATTGTAACAATCAGAGCATATTCTTTATGGGATGTCAAAATATCCTGACAAACCTCACGACCCTCTTGTTGCCTATGGTTGATGCCGTCCGCCACAGAACAAGTGCAATGCTTCAGCAACGTAATGTGAACACAGACTGTAGTAGGAAACGCAGAGGAAATGGAGGGAAGGAGCAGCATTAATACACAGTGTGTGTCAATGTTTGGGATGTGTCTGTGTCAAGTAGAAAGTGGAGCATCATAGGGCCAACTGATGTTGAAGTTTGGCTTCCAACCAACTGTATTTGTGGCGTTCTTTTCAGATAGAACAGCCTCCCTACATATCTGCGACACATTTCTTGGTCTGACTTTTCACTCTCCAGCAGAACCCCGTCCTTCTGTCAATGTCTTATTTGGAGTTGTCATTTTGAAGCATATTTCTGTCAACTTCTCCTTGGCAGTTGTCAGACTTCACAGAGCCCTGTTCGCGCGGGTGTCTGGCGGCTTTCAAACCAGTAGCGTCCCAAGGACTGACTAACTGTGGCCCTTAAAGAGCAGCTGAGCCGCAGTCGTCCTGGCTGCACCCCCAGCTGTCCTGCCTCTCCATGACTCACACTCATGTAAGGCTGTACGTCGGCAGTCTCTTCTCCTTCACTGAGGTCTGGAAGATAATGAACTCCTTCAAAAAAGCCATGACTTCACAGCCCTTGAGTAATTTCTTCATCTGCTCCACAAACTTTCATCGCTACAATTCTGATGCAACAGAGTGACATTCTACCAACTCAACTTTTCCAAAATAATATTGTTCCTCTGAGTTCAAGTTGCTCTTGGAAAAAAATCGTAGTTGCAAAAGGTGTTTTAGTTTAATTTACTAGACTTATTTGTAGTAGTTTACTTTCAGAATTGGCTAGAATGAGGCCTATTTAAAAACAATGAGGTTTTTGTGTTCTTTTTAAGTCTTTAAAGGTTTGGCTTCTGTTCAAAAATAATTCTTTGAGTTTGACGCCTCTGAGTTAGTGGTGCTGGTGGTTCGTTGCATCCCTCAGTTGCTGGATGAAAAGCTGTGGTAGAAAAGTGCAGTACTCCACAAAGCGATTGCTGTGTTGGTGTACACAAAAATGCTCTGTTTTTTAACCTCCACCTTGTTTTCGCTGACACCGGCAGGGGAAATGTGCATCGTGTCCTTGAAAAAGAGAGTTCACCTCCTGCCACGGAATCCCACGGCGCACTGCTCAGCCATGTGTGAGGATGCAGACCACATGATCTTTCCTCTTTTACACCATGGAGGTCACCCATGCTACGTCTCACTGGACGACCCTCGCTCGCTTGCCCACTGGAGTGGCGGTATTTACTCTGCTCACAATTGATTTTCAGTTCAAAGTCACCTCATGTGAGACTCTCGATTTGTGGGGGTCAAAATAAGATAGTTTCCTCTGATGATGTGAAGGGCAATATGGTTGTAAGAATGTCTGCAGGGGAGTCCATCCCCTGGTCACGTATTGAGGCTAAAATATAGAAATAAAACAACACAAAATGAATGTTAAATAATAAAAAAAGACACATTTAAGCTCTTCACCTATATAAAGAATATGTTTTACAGTGACAATTAAAAGAAACCACTTGTAAACATTGACTAGCTCATGGTCAGGTAGAGCTGATTCACTCTCTCAGGGACTTTTGCGTGTAGTGGTCCACTTGTAGCATCATAGTCCTTGTTAACTTCAACTAGGCCCCTAAATATTGGCTTTTCACAACACTTCAAGCAATAGACGAGAGTTCTTTCCACCAATCTGGAACGACTGAAGTCTGTCTTTCTCAAGTGGCGTCAGAAAGAACAAGCACATACTGTGCAAAAAAATGGACATCTAAGAACAAGATGAAAACACTCATTCTGAAATATGTATGTAGCGAATGTCACTGTGGAAAGATAGCTTCCGTTGACAAGATTTAGAAGATATTTAAAAATGAGATTACTTAAAGTGTCACTTTTAACAGCCCAAAAATATGTATAGTATGCTAAATTGAAGAATAAAGTAGCAGGAAAATGTCTTGTTTTAAGATTATTTTAATTATGATATTGATGTACACAGCAAAAACTCAAATTCTTACCAAGTTTGTCAAGCCTTATTTTAAGTCAAAATATCTCACCCCACTTGATTTAATATAAATTCAGTTATATATGATATTTTAGCAAGATGGAGGGACTTCTTTTTAAGACAATGGATCATAAAAATGTTGTTTTTTCACTTGTTTACTGGCAGATTTTCTCACTTATTTCAAGGTAAAGTACCATGAAACTAGTGAAGACCAACATATTTGCACATGGTCACCACAGTATACAAGATCATCGTCGTCTTCCTCCGAACCCCAACCATCTGTTTTGAGCAAATGCTGCCGGAGGGAAAACGTTTGCTACGTCAAAAAACTTGTCATCTTGGGACGCAAAAGTCCACTTGTCAGCCGTCAAAATCTGATGCCTGAGGAGACGGTATGTGCTGCAAATGCTGCAGATTTAGCTGGATTAACATTGGTTGCTCTGTGTATTTCAGCTGGAGGTGTTTAAAAATTCAGAGTTTTTTACCAAACAGTTTACACTTATTACTCACCTGCACAAGTGAAATGTTGCATTGTCTTACGGCTATCACTTCATGTCAGTCCATGTCTTCAATGTGGTAATTTTACAGGTAAAATTATAGACAAAAAAGACAAGGTTGTGCTCAATTTAATATTTTAGTGAAAACTCCAGAAATAAGAAGTTTCCACTTAAAACAAGGCAAACTATCTAACAATATCTATCAAAGTTTTTTGGTTTTAAGAACCACATAATTTGCAGTGTAGAAGTTGGTTTCAAAAAATGTGTATCTCAGCTTTTCACCTGATATTACTTTCAATTCAATCATCTTTAGTCAAAAAAATCTCCTCAGCTGAGTCCCCTCAGCAAATCATCAGTACTTGGACATGTTCCAATTGTAGCTTCCAACCCTTCAGTGCCATCTTTCCACTCATTCACTCACTCACTCATGGCCCTGAAAACTCTCGATTATTGCCAAAACTGGAAACCCAAACCCATTCAGAAGGTCAAGGCCAACCATATTCAGACATGACCCTTCAGATGACCGTAGCGCCATCTACTGTCCTGCGAGGCAGAGATTCCCTCTTATGCGGTTATTTTCACACTGTGTTGATTAAATTCCACCTTCACAGAGACCTGGAGCTCCTTCGCGCTCCGTCTCACCCTGACAAGGCACGGCAATGACACGCTGATGCATGCCGGGTGATGTGCTTAGGCCAGGGAACAAACCCCGAAGCAAGACTTTGAGATTCAAAATCAAATAGTCTCAACCATCCCCAAATTGATTCTGCCACCCCGCTAGCCAGAACCGCGGGAATCTCGAGTCGTGTGGTTCAGAGGCAGAGAGCAGACTGGAAGCTCTTTTGTTCTCCACCTTGAGAAGTATTCCATCCTCATTTTCTTCAGACAAACAGCATTAACGATTTATTCTGGTGGAAAATATATCCTGATAGCGGAGCAGAAAAACCCATTTCCATTCTTTTACCCGCGCAGCTCAGTTTCCATACTTGAGCCTGTGATAGGCCGAGGAAAATTCATTTTCCCCGTCGCATCAATGAGATAGAGTTTTTCCGGTCGCATGGGAGTCCAGGGGGAGTGACAGCCACGCAGGCAGACAGTCGAGCTTTCCTGTTGTTTAGAGGGACGGCGAGGGCCACAGAGAAAAACATACCGCTGTTTTACGTGAGGAGGAATAAATTGTGTTTGTGAAATACATTTATTATGCACATAATTATTGTAATAAGGGTCATGGAAAAACAAAAACAACTTGGAACAAAAAACAAATGAGACGTTGCCGTCCAAAAATAGATATTTTTGAAGACTTTTTCGGCAGCCTTTTCAAGAGCCTCCTCCACCGAAACTTGTTGTAATGATCCTCTCTTCAAGTACCGCAAACGTATTGTTTTTTTTTCAGTAGTGTAACTCCTTCGCTATCATTCTGTCAACATCTCTCCGCTGAACCCACGAGAGGTAAACTAAACAGAAGTCAGTGATGGACTTAAACAAGACACAAAGCTGTAAGAACGAAAGTTTTAGAAGGTTACTCATTTGAATATTTTAGATTTCACCCAAAAGGTCACAGTCTCATAAACCTCTTATTCACAATCCACTTGGCTCAGACATGATGAAGATTCATGGCAAGCTAAAGTGAGGTGTATTGCTTTATGAAGCATGTTATGGTTTCATATGTAGGTGAACTAAAGCACGACATGAAAAAAGCTCGCAAACAAAGCGCTTCCCAGAAAGCTTGAAATGACTCACTGTCTAGTAATACTTTTATATTCTTTTACACTGAAATCCCTTCAATATCATGAGTACATATGATAAGCTACCGAGCGTTTGAGCTACTTTTATCCACTGAGAATCATTCCTCAATACAGCTCAGGATATATAATGTAGTGTGTTGCTCTGGTGCACTACACTGATAAAACGCCTCGAGCAAAAGACCATCAGTCACAGCAGAACTAGAGCACGTTTCATGATGAGTAGCTACCGTCCTTAGCAGGCCACGATCCCTGGACTTCAGAGAAATGGGGCAACAATGGATCATCCACCACCTTTTGTTTTCAGTGACCAACCATACATTCTTGAAGGTGTTTGTCAAACAATCTGCTCTATTTCACAGGCCATGCTGAGCGCCACTTATTGCATTTCCAGTGTTGACATTACACGTGGGAAACACAACTGAAACGGCGGTGCTGCAGTTCTAAAAACAGATGGCGAGTCCTCTGTTATAGTCCTCATTGTGTGGGTTATATACAGTATTCACCAGCTCAATTTTTATTACCACCTATTGTCAGAATCAGCCAACTATAATGAATTTTTTTTTTTTTTTTTATATTTTTATAATGCCATATTTATGAGAAGACACTCATCCCACTAGTTTGCTTATATGGGCTCGGCACTTAAGTTTTGATATTCCATTGACCTAATACATTACATAAACATAAATATCTTTAGACTTCTAGCATTTCATATTGTGTTCAACGAGTAATTCCTCACCTACTGAGTAAATATGTAGCCTGTCTCCGTACTGAACCCTACAAACTTAGCACTGAGGTGGCAGGGAAACTTGATTTTTGCGTAGAAAAAATGTTTTGGAGTTTGAGGTGTCATTTAAAGAAGAAAATGTTTTAAAATACCTGAGCAAAACTGCGTAGCGTAGAGCATGGTCCTGGGCTGTTGTGGCCCAGCTACGCACAGGTCACAATTGTTCACTTTACAGATAACATGAAACCGCCCTGTAGCCAAAGTGGTTCGAGGATTGATGGTCTGGTGTAACAAGATCATTCATCGTCTCAGTATTTTCTGGCACTGCCATTCCCACTTCAGTTTTCAATTGATTTCAATCGTTTTTTGTTTTTTTTTTAAATATTTGTCTGCTTTGTTCATAAGTCTCTGCGGACTTCTTTGCACTCATTCCATCTTCTTCTTCCTCCAGCCTGCTTGCCTTCGCTCGCCTACTTTCCATTGACACTGCTGCCATGTCTCCTGGTTGCTCTTCTGGGCTTGGAATCTTGGACATTCTCTGCCGGTGCCCGTCCTGCCAACTTCATCTCACAGCCACACATTTTGCCTCCTGGTTTTGTTTGTCGCTAAAAGACTTTGAACTTTTCTTTCTTTCTTCTTTTTGGAACCATCTGCTTCGCCCTGCTGTTTGGTCTGATTCATTGCTGTAAATGCATAAAAATATTTTATTTCTCTCTCACAATAGAATCACCTGAAAGAATTGACAAGACACTATGAGGCACTGAACACCAGTTTGAGGGAGACAAAGAAGGAGACCAGGTATTTCACTTTTTGAGGGCCAGTGACCTTCTGTGGACCAAAATAGGTGGCACTCTCCAGCTACTTCACGACCTGGATCTTGCTGCCTACATCCAAATTAAGCAGCTTATATATATATATATATATATATATATATATATATATATATATATATATATATATACACACACACACAGAGTGGTACCTGGGTTCTCGAGCATAATCCGTTCCAGACAGCCATTCAAGAAGCGAGTTGTTCGAAATCTGAATCGATTTTTCCCATTACAATGAATGGAAAAAGGAATAATGCGTTCCAAGCCTTAAAATAGTCTTTTGTAGGAGTGAATGTAGAGTGTCTGCTGCATCTGCGCTGTTCCTCTATGTGTGTGGCCGCTGCATGTGGGAGGGGTTGCTGAGTGAGTGACGTCTCTCCAGAAGTGAAGAGGTGCCCGGTGCGTGTCCAGCTCTGAATGTGCGCTTCTGTGCAGTTTGGCTGTGACAAAGTCATAAACCAAGTCACGCTCTGTCCCAGACTGGCCTCATCCCTGTCCCAGCTCCAGCCCACAACAGGACATCAAACCCTGGAGTGAGCGCTCCAGCACCTCCCCTGTGACACACAGTCCAGTGTGGAGACAGGAAAGGTTTTACACCTCAATATGAAGAAGAAACAGTCAGTAAATGTAGCTAACGGGACACGTCTGCATACAGAGGCTGCGTTATACACAATAACAAAGCGTGTCGTGGGTCAGCTGATCGGTCCGCGCACGTTATGTTTTTCCGGCTTTTTTTGGGGGCGTTCGAGTTCTGGATTTTAGTTCAAAATCAGAAGCAAAAAACTCTAGAAATTTTTGTTCGAACTCCGATTTGTTTGAATTCCGAGACGTTCAAAAACCGAGGCACCACTGTATATATGTAGGTGAGGATGGGCCATATGTACTTTGTGATGGATTGGTGACCAGCTACTTGTTTCCCTCTCTTCTTGCCCCAAGTAGCTGCAACAGACTCCGTGTGACCCCATTAGAGGAGTGACAGCAAGAAAATGAATGGATATTTTGTACTGCTATTTCTTCTGAAAGTGATGATATTTTTTTGTGTTGTCAGTTTGCCATCAGCTATTAGCTACATCCAACAGATCAAAGAAAAAAGTGCACCCCAACAGAGTATTTTCAGTCTGTGCATCTGAGAATCGTTCCACTATAGGTTCATCTCACCTATGGTCCCATCTTGTCGTGGTTCTTCTTTGAACTCCAGTGGCACCTCCGCAGACGCAGTCAGGTAAAACTCATCAATTCATCTTCAGAGGGAGCGGTTTGTGACAAATCCCAACAGAAGCTGTTTGTCAAATGTCAGGAGACGAATGTGACCGGACACTCCTCCCTCTTCAGCTCCTCAGCGTGAGAAACAGATGTACCCAACCCACCATGAGCCCTTCAGTTTGTGCGACCTCATACAACAAAGATTTATAATGGAAACATTTCAACTGAAACAGTGTTGCACTCAAAACAGTTTGACGCATGGCGTCAACAACAAATTGTAACAACAAACAACAAAACACATTGTTACACATAGAATGTATATATATATATATATATATATATATATATATATATATATATATATATATATATATATATATATATATATATATATATATATATATATATATATATATATATATCTCTCCCATAAGAACATTAGGAACAATTCTTCGAATATGCTGTCGTGAGCTAGAAATTCTCCCATTGCGAGAAAGGAAATGTTGCTTTCCTGTCTTGGCCTTTCATGACTTATTTGAAGTGTTTTGGCTTCGCATTATGGTTTCCAACTGTGACAGTAAAACTCGATAATTCATTCCAAGACTGGCTGTTGAATAAAGAATGAGAAAGAGAATTTATGTTTGCACCTCAAGGAGAGAAAGTTTGACTGTGTGTCGGTGGTGAAGGACAACAGTTGTCATATTATGGGAAGATGTAGCAACCGGAGAATCAAATTCCACACCAAGGCCATGCTAAACATAGAATATCGTTCCAACAAAGTCCTTGTATTGTTACCTCATGAAAGGTCTTCAGCCGTACTGTGAACAGCTGTTGGTATTGTTGATAAGTTTTGCTGGTTGTCTCAAGAAAATGGAGGAAACCAATTCATATGATTCAGTGTTGAGGTCGCCGTCATAAACCTTCAGTACTGGTCCATTTATTCTGCTGGCTGATTGGAGCTGATAGTGAATATGTTCCTCATCCGTAAAAGCAAAGATAATCCCAGGGTGTTGCTGAGTGGACACTGCGGAAACCGTGCCAGAGGGCTTAACATCTTTACCTCGGAAACTGCCTTTCAGTTTTAGCAGCTTGCAGCTATTAGTTTACAACCCTCATCCAGATAAACCCATAAAACAAACCAATGAAACACGCGGCTCAACACCGAGGCTTAGAGAAATCCAATGGCTTTCCTGCACTATCGATCTTGCCCCCTCAAGTCCAGGTTTTCCATTTCTACAGCTCAACAGCTTTGCCGGAGAGATAGAGACAGAACTGACATTGATTTGAATGGCACCACGTACCTCGGTGAGAGGCATACATTACCTGGTGATGGTTAACTTGCGAAAGAGCAGACAGTTGTCAGCTTGCCATGTTCTGGAAAACCAAACATACGTACAATGTAAAGAACGCCATTTAACACATTATATATAATAATCTTTGGATTCTCAAAAAATGGAAATGTAAACAACAGTATTTTCTGTTCACAGAGGTAAAGACCCATTTGCATGAAACTATCGTGGCTCACTGGATAAAAAAAGACAAAGGACTGTGGTTAAACCCATTATAGAGCCCAGCAGGAGTGAGTCTTCCTAACAGTTATAGGGTAATGCAGCTGCTTTGGAGCCCATTTCGTCCAACGCTGCAGTCGAAATCAAAGAGAAAAAGAAACTAAAAGGCCACTGACGGACATTTGATGCTGGCAAATGGCAATAAAACTATACTGTCTCAAAGCTGGAGAAAACAATGAATGTATAAAAAGGAAACGGAAAGTTGCGAAAACAACGAAAATCTTTCCGTACGATAATGAATTCAGAAGCAAAAATAACAGCTGTTATAAGGAAATCTCCCCCCTGATGTGAAAACATTTCTCCATGCCAGCGCCGCTGCCTCAAATAGACAATGATCATTCAAGTATTCAGAATATACGTCCATCATGCTGCCATTTTAAGTTTATTTCAACCACATCAAATAGCATTTATTTTCCGGTTTAGTTTACATTACACCATCAGCAAAAGCTGTAGTGTGACCAGACGCGCTCTACGTGTCCAAAAAGGGGAAAAAAGATGTCCCTTTAATCTTATTTTTCTCCAGCCTTTTAACACCATATTTGCATGATGTCAAGCTGCATGTTTTTATTGCTGAATCTGCATCTTGGTGGGATGAAGTAGGGTCGAGCATTAGGAATGGTTCTGCTCTCAGGGGTCTCACCATTGCTTTAGGACCGTCGGGTCCCCTACACTGGAATTTTGATCTCTTACACTGAGATCCTGGTGAGAACCTTGGTGACATTGGCGATGACATGACTTCAAATAGCTGCAGTGTTTCTCTAAGCCAATGGCCTTGTAGCGTATGACTGCAAACAGAAGAAAGCGTTTAAAGATCACAGTTATGCAAGAGTTATTCAAGAACCACATGAAAGTTTTTGAGTTAATGCTTTCAGCTCTGCACTTGAAATCCTCGAACAAACAACATATATCACTTCGCAAGGTTTTCGCAATGATTTTGGAAGCTACATCATTGGTGATTTGTCGAAGACCAGTGCGCACATCCCCAGTGCATTTTCTTTTTTTCTCCCTCTAAGACACATCCTGAGTTTATGGAATGTTTCAGACCTTCACCCATGGACAAACACCGCAGGCGGATCACTCCTGGGTGTGTGCCAAACTGGTGGCTCCTTGACAAGCCCATATGGTGTCCTTCCAATGGTGGATGGTCACTGCGGATTCTGCAAGATCGACCGCTGAGGGTGACATACGATTTGGAATGAGCCACAAAGCCTCACCTCTTCTGCTCCCGCTGAACACTTTGAACACTTCATTGATGGCTTCCTCCCATGGAACTGTCAGCTGTACGATAAAAACTCAGCAGGATTTAAACCAAAGGATCTGGGCGCAGGTCGGTTGTGTGAGTTCAGTTGTAAAGGTGACTTAGGAGGTGTTGGTTTCCACTTGGTAGTTTCGGTATCCAGCAATTTCTAGATGCTGGGACCACTAAATAAAGCACCCCTGAAGCTCAGTGTCTTCTGCTTTTTTCCCCCTTCCAAACAACATAGAGTGAACAACATGTCACCTAAATCTTACAGAACACTGCAGGGAAACACCTGAATTTTAAGTTAGCGTGCCTGAAAGGGTGGCACACTGACATTCTCCTGCAATGACAACGTGAGCGAGAGAAAAGGCAGCGTGATCAGCCAAGACAATCATCTTTCTGCGGACGGTGAAGGGATCGATCAAGGACAACAGCATGCACACTTGGTTTTGGCTGCACTCTTCCCTTACGGATCAATAAAAATCTGTTTATGAGGCTATGAAATCACAATTTCTACTGTGTGGTTCCTGCGGTCAAGGACAAGCTTAAGCGTTTGAAGAGATCCCTTCATTAGCACTTATCAAATCAAGAGCGGCCTCTGGATTTAAAGGTGGCTTTTGTTACCACTGCAGGAGGAGAATCTAATGGGAAACTCTTTAAGGGAGGCAAATCAAGAGCAGATGAATTTGCAATAACTGCATGCTTCTTAGACAACATGAATGACGCTAATAGTCGCTGTGCTGGAACCGATGACGTCGAAATCTTATGAACCAGGAGAGGCTCAATACCACTGTTACCAGAGGCACATTTTATTTTACGGGGAAGAGTTTAAGGCGTCGGGTAATTTCACATCATTCTGTAGCCATATTGAAATTAGAAACGCGCAAATTAGCCGTCACCCATTTGGAAGAGGAGCAGCGACACGACACTGTGTTATCGCAAAGGCTCTGGATCACTGTCCGGAACAATGTAATTACCAAAAAGTAAATGAGTTTGCTGACTTTAGCACAGACTTGTTTATCCATTGTAATGAGTAAGATTTGCCCCAAGATGCAGTTTAAACGGGCTTCTCTTGTTTATGGACCATTAAGCCTTATTTGGTAATCTGAGGAAGAAGGTTTAAGAAATAAGTGTTCCATTAAATTCAAATAACAGGCTGTACCTCCAAGAGTTCTGTTGATCTTGGGCGGTTTATAAAAAGAACACATTCTGTACTTTTAAAGGCCCATTTATGCTCAACGTTACATACGGATACGGACAAAGCCTTCAGGAAACTGTGGGGGTGTTGCTGTTACTACCCGATACCTAGCTCTAATGCAGTCCTTCTCAAATAGTGGGGCGGGCAGCGATGCCAGGGGGGGATGCATGTGACCCCGGGGAACACAACTTATTACTTGCTACTTTTCGCCGTACTAGAATAAAGTGTAATTGCACATCCACTCACATTTTTATTTCAGGTGAATTTATCCACTTTAAGTGTTTTCTGTTAGAGACAAAAACAATTTTAATAAAGTTATTCTTTATTGGAAGTTGATCTATATTACTTTCTTTTTCATTTTCTTTCATTTCAACAGGGACACATTGTTACGCAGAGATGTACATGTAGTAATTTTATGGCCAAATGATAGTATTTACAGTGGCGGCAGAGAGTTGGGGGGGTGCGAAACGTTTACTCCTTCCTGGAAGGGGCTCAACGGAAAATAATTGAGAAGCACTGCTCTCAGTAAAAGTAATAACAATGGTGGGATTTCGTAGACTCCCAGTCGCGCCATGTTTCCAATGCTGCCTCAACACTTCTTCCACAGTCGCCATGTTTGTTTTGGAGTCTGTCGTTGTCATAAACTTTTGACTGTGAGCTGCTCCCCCGGTGGATAATTTGGCTAACAGCAATACCAACGCTAAGAACGCATGGAGGCGTGTGATCCGTGACGGTAACATTGTTTGAAACGGACGCGTTCAATTCGGTACGTAAATAGGACTTTAGGTCCTATGAACACAAGGGGGGCCGACACATTCTCACTCCTCTGGGGGAGTGTTGTTGACTTCTGACTCAACAGTGGACGTGAAGCTCGGCCTTCCATTTCTGCATCGGACCTCAAGGTGGCCACGTGCTCGTATGTGTTTTGTTGCTTCATAAAGTGACAAAAAAACTTAAGCAACAAGTCAAAATCGGGGACTGATAGGGCTTGCTGTGTAAAAGCAACAGCACAAGGTCAGTTCCTCTCTCACTCGCAACGCAGCTATGAGGCACCGTCGAAGATGAAGCTGAGCTTCCACAATAATTGACTCCCATGGCTGGCTTATGAATGCCTTACATTTTCAAAGATTGCTCCCTCGTCGGCCATACTCCTTGAATGCTGTGATTTTTTACTTCATTCTTGTCAGTTAATCGACGCTGGCCACAACAGGGAAGACATAATGGGTTCACTGAGAATGTAAAGTTAATCTACTTAAACGGGACTGTGGCAACAACACGGTTGTTGGAATGGTTGAGGCGAAGCTCGACGGACGAGACCGGTTCTGACAGTTGATATCGAGAGCTGCTGTGCTGCTGAAATGGATTCTCTGTGACAGCTGACGATAATGAACTTTAATCCGTCAGGCTGAGAGGTTGCCGGCTCCATTCCCACAATGGTGACGTTCCAGAGTCTGTCAAGTCAAGAGGGAGAAAGTGATCTGTAATCCCAATAGAGAAGCATGTGAGGACAATGGCGAGTTAATAGGCAGTGGGGAAGTCAATAGGCCGCCTTGAATGCATCTTCCGAGTCCGAGTCCCTTCATAGTGTTTCAGATTGGGAGGCAGCGCTGCCTTTTCAGTCTGAATATAATCTGTTAAATTCTAGACTGGATTGGGGCCATTGATTCTTTCCCTTCCATTCCACAATTCCACAAAGCGAGGGAACTGTTACAACTGCTTCTGATACAAATGTCGTGCAGTTTGTGTGTAGTTATTTAGTATTTAGAGTGTAGTTAACACTGGGTAGTTCCAGTCAACCATCATCATATATACACCCTGATGTTGTGTAATGTACATGACACCCCGCCCCACGTTGCGCCACAATATTGTATATTTGTAAATACGTTATAATAACGACCTGTTTGCACTAACTATTGAGTTATTTCTGTTTTTGCACTAACAACTTAAGAGCTCCTGTAACGGTACGTTTCTCCTTCTCTTATCTTATCTTAAATGCCACCACATACAGCTGATCTGGACACTGTTTTTTGCAGCCTTTGGTCTTTGAACTCACTAAAGAACTATTAGAAGTGAATCCAAAACATTTGCATAGCACGACAAGCCTGAAGTATCTTTACAGGTGGAAGAGGGACGGTGCTTGCATGTTATGATGTCAGGACTCCTCACTGCCTGCGGGGTTCTGGCCTCCCATCGATTCACTCAAATTTAAATTCACAATGTTTGCAAACCAGTTCGGAACAAGCTAAATAAGGACTCCTGTTTGCTGTGCAAAGCCTTTATAAATTTGAGTTTGCATTCTCTCCTCCCAAAAATGTACACTGCAAAGCACATTTTTAGCGTGTCCAACTCTAAAACGTAAACAATTGTGTTCTCTCATGATGAAGTACACTTCTTTTTTGGCCTGAGCAAAGACCCTTGCATGCGTTTAAGTATGTGCAAACTGTAAGTCAGCCCACAAAATGTGCAACAAATGGACTTGTTTCATCATAGCAACAAGCATCATGGTATTCATAATGGCCCATTTAAAATATCCTGTTTCCAGCCTGGCGATGGCACATGCTTCGACAGTACGTGAAACATTTCTTTTGTTAAATGTATTTTATGTGAATTATAGTGATGGGTAGATGAGGCATCATGAAACAGTATGATATTGTTGATGGAACAGAGACCTCTAGATGGCGCTCTTGGTTTAGAAATGTTGTGAGGTTTCATTGAACTAGTTGTTCAAGTCCACACATTGTACAGCAAACAGCGCCATCTGGTGGGCCCTGGAAATCAGCTCACTGTTTCATGAAACCAATCCATCAATAGTAAATTTAAAGTATTATTTAACTAGAAATGACGAGCTCGCTCTATCTATACCTCTTTGAAAATATAATCATTACCGTATCGGAGAGAGTGAAAAGCACAACATTTGTTTCAGGCACTCGTAATGGCAACAGAGATTATGGCTAGAAAAGGGGTTATCTTAACAGTCAAGCTACTCCCTTCCTCCCATGTCCCAGGAGTTTTCCCTCATGTGAGGAGCATCTGCGCTTCCCCTCCTTTTCCTCCAAGGCTCCTCTTGCAGTTATTCTTCAAACAGCGAGCTGAAGACAAGCAGGCCAAATGACTTTACTCTATTAATATGAAAGATGTTGCGTATCAAGTGCAGTGTGACTGCGCCTCATTATCCAGCAGAGTGCTGTATTTCTCTGGAATTTGTAGTTTAATGATTTCACGCTCCAATTACGAAACAACATACCATTAGTCAAACTGATGCGCCAGAAAAAAAAAAGAAAGTAATCATTTTTTAGAAGTCCACATTTAACAATGGCTCATCAAAATGTTTGGTGGGACAAGAAAAATACATCCATGAAGAGATTTTTCAAGTTTGTGGCCTCTTACGATAGACTTAAAAAACAAAAAACTTGAACTTTAAGTGCCTGTACAAGCAAATAGACTATGCCTTTGTTGCATATGTCGAAGTTACCTGATCACCCAGGATGGAAATACTTCTAATGCTGTTTGGTGGGACAAGAAAAATACATCCATCAAGAGATTTTTCAAGTTTGTGGCCCCTTACAATAGACTTAAAAAACAAAAAACTTGAACTTTAAGTGCCCGTACAAGCAAATAGACTATGCCTTTGTTGCATATGTCGAAGTTACCTGGTCACCCAGGATGGAGATAATTCTAATGTTGTTTGTCAAATTTCCTTGTCTCCCTACTCCAGATTCACTCAGTCAATGACACACCTCTCAACTCAAATTCGACTACTCGAAAAAGTACTTCCGCAATAAATCAGCATAAGAAATGAATGTTATGTTGACTCATTTAAACACAATGTCTCTAGAACGGAATAGTCGTGATGGGAAGTTGAGGTTTCATAATACAGTATTGAAGGGTTGAGAGGTTTCATGAAACAGTGTCATGATTCTCACAGGCCACCATACGGCACTGTCTGCTGAACATGTAATTCGTTTCTCAGCCAAGAGCGCCATCTAGTGGATTCTGAGAATTACAATACTGTTTCATGACGCCTCATCGACCCATCACTACTGAATATCAGCTGAAGTCCAACCTACGGAGAAGGTGCCCTTCAGCATCTGGACCCACAAATATGCCCAGCTCTAGTTTGACATGACGGTATAGTACTATACTTCAGGAACATGAGGATCAACTGTTGGTGTCAAGGATGAAACCATTACAATACGCCATTCAATTTAGTATCTGCCATGAAGGGTTTCCCAAAGGCAGATGGCGGATGTTGGATACATTCTTAGAACTGGGGTTACTCCCAGTGACCCATCAATTATTGACTGAGGGGAACCAAACTTCAGCAGGAACTTGCGCAGTAATGACAAAGTTTCTTCGCATTACATTGCACTAAAGTTAATAAAAGTATGAATAACAGCTTCAGAAGCCAATAACACAAGTCTAAATTACTCCGCTGAAAATAACTCATATATTTTTTGCACCCCTTTTCCCTTTCCTCAAAGCGCGAGGAAAGTACTCAAACATGCACATGTTTAAGCAAATCGAATGGGTTACTGCATTTCCATTTTGGGAAAATGCAACATTTATCTCCGACTGGCAAGAGTCGTTAAAATGATATTGGTGCTGTTGAATTAAAGGCAGATTGCAGTCGGAGCGTGAACAGTGAATTATACATGGGTGAATATATTATTCAAAAAGCAGAACAAATTAAGCAAGACCCCGGACTTTCTAAAATGTCACGGACATGTGACGTGTGCGCCATGCAGTATTTAAGCTTCTCCCATGATCATGTTGGAAAACAAAGCGCTTCTATGTGAGAAGCCGAAGTTCAGACAAACACTTCTCATCTGAGGATTCAGAGATTTAACAGCGCTCAAAAAAAAAAAAAAAAAAAAAAATCTCCTGTGGTGCTAATTTAGGACTTTATGTGTGCTTCAGTCGCGCTTCAACTCCCACACAAGGACGTCATCTTCCTTCATAAGCAGGTTCTGTGACAGATCTTTATGAATACATTCACAGCGCATCCTATGAGACGAGCATAAATATTTGTATTTCCCCCTGAGTTGCTCTGACTTGAGGGTTGAAGACATATGGAGATTTGACATATTTATCTCAATTTGACACATCATGGATGTTTTCAAAGAAGAAAAAAAGGATCATCGCTGTGGAAAAATAAAGAGAATAGAACACTGTAAATACACCAACCAAAGAACCGAGACATCATTAAAAAAATCTGTCATCTTGGTTAGTTTTACTGAATGTGTGTCAGAATGGAAACTGTATGAAAAAGGTACGCAACTTAAAGACACACTTCTGGGTGCTTTGGAAGACTTGGCTCTGGACCGCAGTTCCATAATTCCATAATCCAGATAATAGAGTTTTTTAAGTGATGGCTGTTTAGCTGTGAGCCATCAGAACTCAACATTGCAGCATGTGCTGTATCATGCCTTTAGTGTGACATGACTGATATTTATTAATGTGTCAAGTCATGAATCTGCACAACAGCTGTGACAATTGAGATCTGGAGCGTCACTCGACTCCTCCAAACCAAATCTAAACTATAACATAACTCCAACACGCTAACTTTGTTTTGCTATGTTTCATTGTACAATTTTAGTCATCGGAACCTGGATGAGTTTTGTGAGTCTTGTTAAATACTATTTTAATTTGAGACAAACTTGGGTTGGACTCAAAGCAGCTGAATGAAACAATAAATGGTGGCGTAGCACCCCAGACTGGTCTGGTACATTCAGTCAAGTCTCTGCCTTGCTGGACTCAGGATTTTTTCAACCGACTGAGGGCTTGAAACCTGTCAAGCCCACAGCTGTTGCCACAAAGTGTAAGTGTTGAGCCGATATTTGGCCGATATCTGTTATACTGATATTGTCTATTATATTTCTGACACCAGTAAAATCCAATGGTGATAATTTCAAGCGGCATCATATTTGCTGTCATGACATGAACACATGAATTATTGCCATAGACATATAAACTTGCATTATGAAAGGAAGAACACTGCCTCAAGTGAAGTTTAAAAAAGCGTATTTCAACCCATTTGTCCATATCTGTTTTCATCAAATTATGCTAATATAATCTTGGTCTACTGGAGCGTCCGCGAGTGATTATCGAACCGTCCCTACTCTACATTAATCAATAATGACTGCCAACAATCATGGAGGTGATGTCTTTCGATTTTAATACAGAGAACATATTTCAATAAATCTTTCAGAGCTGGATAGAAATGAGCAAACTTGCTCCCTCAAAGCCACGCTCTTATCTCATCACTAATATGCTCTGGTTAGATGAGGGGCAATGTAACAGAACTGGAGGGTTGATGAAACAGTGTCCTCATTTTCAGAGGCCACTAGATGGCGCTCTTGGTTTAGAAACGGTGTTAGATTTCAATGAATTGGTTCTACAGCAGACAGCACCACCTGGTGGCCTCTGAAAATCAGGCCCCTGTTTCATGAAGCCTCATCTACCCATCAACAGTTCTGGTCTATATCTTGACTCTTCTTCGGTGGTTAGGTGGTCTAGACCAGGGGTTCTTAACCTTCTTGATCTTGGGGCCCACCATACATAAAAAAAAACAAAAAAACTTCTAGCTGCTCTCTAGGGGGCGCTTGCTGCCCAACCATGGTCCTCGGCCCAATGGTTAAGAATCACTGCTCTAGACCACAATACTGGACTAAGAAATAGACTAAAAATAACAGAGGACTGATAAGAAGCATGTTCCTTTAAAAAGAGGCCTTTCGACCTCAAACATCGAACAGGAAGCAATGACTCAACCCGCCACTCTTCTGTATCAGCACCAGCGTGTTTGTAGACGCCTCCCAGATCCAAGCGTTACCCTGTAAAACAACTCCGTTTGGTTCAATAAAGCCCCAAATATAACCTCGCTCAACACTTGAAAACACTTGGCTGATCCTGCACTGCGCCAGTCAGAATAGGGTTGGCCAGATATCAGCCGATGACGATAAAACACAAACCTCGGCTCCTCAGTTGAGCTTGTCTGGTTGATGGATTAGCGTCGTGCTCCACTTTCTCCCTGTTTACCATCATGACTCACCATCGAGCTGGATTCTCATTATGGATACTGTCATGGACCGCTATCTCGCTAAACCAATGAAACATCACAAGACAAATCAAAGCTGCGGACACTGGAAATTAGCTCCGGTGTTTGCTCTACTTTCTCAGGATGTGCAGCGATGGCTTCAGTGAGAGGCAGACAACTGATCAGAAAAGGATGTGAAACTCTTTATTTTCAGTGAAGCACGTTTTTCCCTGCTGCACCTCCATTTCATCTTTCCTCCAGCATCACACGGACCTTTGAGAAGAAGCCCACACTCACACACAGCATCATCCAACCATCTCCGTGTACTCTGTAATAAGCCATCAGGGAGCGCACCTGTATGTCAGAGTCCATTTTAGTTGGCGTCTTCTTGTGCGCGCGGCGCTACTTTTAGGTCTTTCAGTGGCTCAAGTCCAAGCAGGTGCAGAAGACCGTTACAGATTTAGCTCCCACCCACATGCCCTCCTCACTGCAGACTCCTTAATGATCCCACCTGTATCACTCATTCTTGTTTTGACCCCGGGAACTGAAACAGCAGCTCTCATGTCATCAGCTCTGCCTCTCTACTTCAGTGCATTCACGAGCTATTTGACAGCACCACAGCGTTTGTGGTTAATTGTTGGAACCCTATTTTGACAACGTCGCCACACTGTCATCAGCGCTGCACACGCCTGACAAAACCACAGGGACGTCAATGTTTATTTGCTTCAGTTTATGACCAAAATGAAATTAAAACCATTAAAATCTGCATCTTTATACATGTTTTATTTCTCCAGTCATCAAATCTGTTGTAACATTAGAGTAGCTTTCCATCAAAACATTTAAAATGGCTACTCCCTCAAATTACCGTAGCACTTTTATTGACCATAAAGTGCTCAAAATATGCTGTTTTCAGCCGCATGTCCGCAGCTCCGCCCACAGAGTCGATCTCCTGGAGGACTGGAGGTGAGAAGCAGCAGCTGAGACCTGCTGTGGTGTCGGAACTTGAGACAAGCGGGTGAAACCAGTGCATTTTTGAGCTCTTTAATGTCAATAACAGATGTGAGGAGTTCATTATTCAAGTTCAGAACATTGCCCAGTTTGTTTCATGAGTCAGTCGCCATGTTGGACACCTATGCATCAACAGGCAGTGTGGAAGGCTTCCTATAAGAGCCAAAAAAGGAACTGAAAGTGCACTTGCATATATTACCCCTTCCTATTGTGGACTCCTTCTGCTTCCTAGGAACCACCATCACTGAGGACCTCAAGTGAGAGCTGACCATCTGGTCCCTCATCAGGAAGGCCCGGCAGAGAATGTTCTTTCTGAGGCAGCTACAAAAACTACGACTGCAGACGAAGTTGCTGGTGGAGTTCTACACGGCCACCATCCTCACCTCCTCTATCACCGTCTGGGACAACAGCACCACCTTCAGGGACAAGAGCAGAAGAAGGTGAGAAGGTGATCGGTTGCAGCCTGCCACCTCTTCAGGACCTGTATGTCTCCAGGACCCAGAGATGTTCAGGCCGGATCAGAGCCAACCCTTCTCACCCTGGACATGGACTGTTTGTTCCTCTTCCCTCTGGCAGGAGGCTACGGTCCATCCAGACCAGAACCTCCCGTCACAGGAACAGCTTCTTCCCCTCTGCCGTCAGACTGTTGAATTCGTGAACAGCGTTTGTTGTTTATTTTATTTTATTTTTTGTCAGCACTTTATTTCAAAACACTTTCCTAGTTGGTGGGATCCCCACTGACCATGGCAATACATTTGATTCTGATTCTGTTTCTGATTTGATGCCTTTTGATGACCACGAAACAGTTTCCCACGTAGGGAGAAGTTGGTCAAACTCATCTGGTGCCACCATCTTGAAAAACAAATCCACTCCTCCTTTGTAGCTGAGTCTGACGGAAGGACAAAAATATGGAAGGAAGATATGCAACTGCAGTAGAGTCCGTGGTGAGTACCGCATGTGCAGGGGGTTGTGTTTATCCAGGGCGGTGCCTCATCCATCCCATGAGCCTTTGCATGAGCAACGTAAACACGCTTGTCTCCTGATGTCAGTGCGGTTGTAGATTTTCTAATGGATGAAAACGGTCCACATTCCACATTAATCTTGCTGACACTGCAGATAATTGCAAACGCAGAAATGCATCATAGAACCCCTTCGAGTCAGTCAGTGTCATGCGCTTGTCAGCAAAGCACAGCTGTCACGTCACACTCGTCTCAAAAGCTTGAATCTCACCGACAGTAGAGGGAAGCTGCTTCAACACTGAAGGCAAAACAAATGAAAGACACCTTTTCAACCTGTTCCTAATGGGGAAAACACAAGACGCCAATATGCAACAAAGGGCAAGTGGCCTGCGTCAGCCGATAAGCTTCAGATTCTGAATGAGACGGGAACAACAAACAAAACAAAACAATCAATCAATGCAGTCCGTCCAGGTTAATTGAATGTGTTAGATTTTTGGAGCTTTTGCCAAGAGAGAGATTGGAATATTAAATGGCTGGTGGAAACACTCCAAAAGTCCCTTTCAAAGGTGGCCTTTTAAAGGGACTTGTGGAGTGTTTCTTCTCTGATGAAAATGAAAAAAAGATATGTTATTGTGCCAAGAAAAAAGCATTTTAGTCAGAACAGTGTTTATGCCAAATATGAAAACTGTGAACCAGTAGAATCATAACTGAAAAGATATTTAAATGTGTATATATCTGGTTAAATGTATATGCATAAAACTGTCAAATTCTTCTTTCTTGTCTTACTACATGATAAATTCCCTCCACATCTTCGTCTCCACCACGAGACACTTGTCTGGCTCACACTTCCTGAAACACGGCTCCAACTAATCCGCCTTTCATGTGGTCATTTGCTCCGTTAAATCTTCAACAAAACAACAGCTAAACAAACTTCAATGTCTTGTTGTCGATGGAGCACAACATTCCCTTCTGTGTATTTGGAGTCAAGTAAAAAATAGGTCATGATGAGATTTGGCTTTCAAGATTGATATGGACAATATTTTTAGATCAAAGCTGTTTAGAGGATGCAATATTCAATTTGGGGATTTGCATGCAACACACAAATGTTTCATCTCTTTTCCCGATGTCTGAAGCAAGCAATTGTAATGGATATGACAAAACAGATTAACATACATAATACATCAGAAGACTGCCAGTTTTGGTGCCGGTTCAGCTCTGGTTCCCTTGCTGGGCTGTTTGTTTACAGGTGCATTCTGGCTCACTGGAGCGTTGTGAGTGATTATCTAAGCGGGTCAGTCATAGCTGCTGGAGGCCTGGGGTTGCGGGACTCTCTATAGGTTGGCTACAGTGGTGGTTTTGCTCTGAATGAAGCACCGTCCAGAAAGTGCCAAAAAAAGGACATTTTAGAAGGATAACCTGAAAAAAATGATTAAGGAATATTCCTCTCTTTTCAGTCCAGCTGCACACACACCAAAGGATGTGATTCAGAACCTTAACCCTTTGGCCCACTGTTTTTTTTTATTGAAATATTCCACTTTGATATCACTATTTCAAAAGGTTGTCTCTTAAATATTGTCAGAGATGAAGGCATTCAATATAATGCAAAGTTTGGGATGGAAGTAAATTCACACATCTGATTTGTATGTTATGACATCGCCAGGGGGCGGCCATTTTGAATTGCTTAACTGTTACAGATGTTTGCCTGAGCCAGTGGAGACACTCTTCCTCATCTCTGAGGCAACGATGATGACGCTTCCACTGTGTCTGCCATTATTTCCTCATGTTTTCTACACACTCTCACTCCCTTGGAGTCATACAGTACGTTGATGTTTGGGCAGAACAGCTCCAAGTCAAGTGTGACTTGCCCAGGAGACTGTGATGCTAAAAGACAGAGGTTGGCCTTAGGTAAGCCATGATATGGCACTCACTCTCACTACATAAGACACTCTGTCAATTGCTATTGAAAGCCCCGCAGATGACTGTGTGAAGGTTGGGGATAGTGGAGTGATGGGATGGATTGGGATTGATGTTGTGCCATTTTATCTGAACTAATTCTTTGGCGAATGCCACTATGAACTCTATTTGTGATTCAGCAAGAGTTGCCAGGTTTTAGAAAAGTACCGATCTCAGCGTTGGGAAAGTGACTCGCAGACTTCCATTGCGTTGCAAGCAGGGAAAACATTGCATTGGTTTGCAATGACATTCCACCATACACAGGTTCAAAGCCACATGAAAAAGGTCCCCAAAAAATAATTCACTGATATACAAACTCACAAACTATCCTGGGTTTAATTCCACTGGTTTTACCATAAACATCACGGACATTTCCCCAAAGTCCTAAACAGGCTTTGAACCCTTGAGAGTGATTATTCTTGGAGATAAATGTCCACTGTTGAGGCTCGAAATAATCTCTTGAGTTTTTAGACACCTGTAAACGCCTAGTGCATTTGCTTCCGCGTGGAAGTAAATCTAAGTCTATGGTGCTAAAGATGACACGGAAGCGTGAATACCTAATGAAACACAAGGGGCGAAATCTGTCGATGTGTGTCTCACTTGTTGAGACCAATACAGTGGTACCTCGGTTCTCGACCACAATCTGTTCCAGAAGGCCGTTCGAGAAGCGATTTGTTCGAAATTTGTATCGATTTTCCCATTACAATGACTGGAAAAAGCAATAATGCGTTCCAAGCCTTAAAATAGTCTTTTGTAGGAGTGAATGTAGAGTGTCTGCTGCAGGTGCACTGTTCCTCTATGTGTGTGGCCGCTGCATGTGGGAGGGGTTGCCGAGTGAGTGACGTCTCTCCAGAAGTGAAGAGGTGCCCGGTGCGTGTCCAGCTCTGAATGTGCGCTTCTGTGCAGTTTGGCTGTGACAAAGTCATAAACCAAGTCAGGCTCTGTCCCAGACTCGCCTCATCCCTGTCCCAGCTCCAGCCCACAACAGGACATCAAACCCTGGAGTGAGCGCTCCAGCACCTCCCCTGTGACACTCTACCATGGTCCAGTGTGGAGACAGGAAAGGTTTTACACCTCAATATGAAGAAAAAACAGTCAGTAAATGTAGCTAACGGGACACGTCTGCAGACAGAGGCTGCGTTATACACAATAACAAAGCGTGTCGTGGGTCAGCTGATCGGTCCGCGCACGTTATGTTTTTTCCGGCTTTTTTCGGGGGCTTTCGAGTTCTTGAATTTTCTGTTCAAACTCCGATTTGTTCGAAGTCCGGGACGTTCGAAAACCGAGGTACCACTGTATAGTTTGTCATTTGAAGCCCCAAACTGTGTTCAAAAGGAAGCTCTTGAGTGACAGACCATGCTGCAGGCATTGGAGTGAGTGTGCCACACACTAACTGAGGCATCATTTACCCATCACTTGTGCTTTGTGTGTTTATCCACCACTCAAAGTGTTTAACACTGGGCAAGCCATTCACACAGACACAGCGGCTCACTGATGGCAGCTGATGCAATGCGGCACACCTCTGAACCATCACCCGCAATCAAGGGATGAAGTGTCTTGCTCAAGGACTCATCCACTGCAAGACGAAAAAATGACTCTGAGGCAGGTGATGTAAGTCTGTGGCTGAGAAAAAAAAAGTGAATTTACTGATATACAAACTCACAAAATCATAGTTCAATTTCAATGCACATTCCAGTAACACCTGAGGATCAAAGGCAAACATTTCAAGGACGTGGTTGTTGTATTGCAGCAGACATGTCGAAGCTTCAAAAGTCTGAATTTGTAAACACAAAAACACTCACAAACAATGAAAGAATAGATAAAACAGGTAGACCTTAGAGCCGAGCGCTTTGTTTGGAAATCCATCAACAGATGTTTTGCCTTGCAAAATACCCCCATCCATTGTTTCACCCAGAAATTGAAAAGACAAATTGATGAAAGATCACAGAAGCTTCGGAATATCAATCAGTCTGTAAACAAGTCGGAGGTGTCGGCAGAGTAATGACTTTTGTGAGACAAAGAGTCCAAAGCTGCTTGCGCACACAGGCTTTAAAACAATAATCTTTCCTGCATAATGACTAGCTAATAGAGATAGTCCATTAATCTTTCATTAGATTTTTTTTTCCTGATGCCAGGACTCATTCCCCTCGGCTCCATGTTTCATTATTCCTTCTAATTACCTGCACCGATTCGCCCATCAAGCGTCGGTACACTGGCAAGACGTAGTAATTGTTTCGGGGGGAAAAAAAACAACAACATATTTTCGGGCATCAGGAGGGCTGCGGTTCCCTTAACATACAGTGGAAGGGAGGAAGCAAACTTTTGCTCAGCTTTAAAAAAATTCCATTTGATGCTTTGGTGTTTGACGTGCTTAATGCTTGGCTTTAATCCTCCCTACTCCAGGGATGAGTCAAGGTTGCTGGCGTCCCGATCTGTCTCTGCCTTTGGCTCATTTACAGGGTCAAGTTGTCCCCACTTCAGAAAGAGGCACCTTGCGTTTATTACTCCGTAGCCGCTGAGAGGCGCATTCCAGGTCCAAGCATGGTCGTCTGCCAAGGTCAGGTCGCAGTTTATGCCTTGGAGTGGAGCCAAAGTGGATTGTAATCTCACTAGTGCCATATTATTTTTGCATTTTTTTCTCAGATATGGCCTGGAAAAAAAAAAAAACAATCTTGCTGACTGAAAAATGGCAGATTCAGCATGCTTGTGTTCACTGAAGTCATTGAAGGTTCATACTTTCGGATAAGTGTCTGGTATTTAAAATTCTTCCGCTCCACTTTTCCGAACGAGGTTTAGAGATTAATTTGTCTCAGTAACAGTTGCAACTTCAAAGCACCAGCTTGTCATGCTGGGCGCGTAGTTTTCATACACCAGAATTTATTTTTTTTTTGTCGTCATTTCCATGCTACTGAACACCACAGACTCTAGACGCGGTTCTCTAGTCAAGGACATTTTACCTTCTTTTGTATTGACAGAAATGAGGACTACGATTCCGAAGTCCTCAAACTGACTCATGTCTTTGTTCCGTTTCACAACTGCTGTCTTATATAAGAAAACAGAGAGCTCTGATTCAAAGTATTCAATGCTTTTTCCCCTTTAATTTATCTTTTATTTAATTTATTTAACTATTCTCAATGTGTTAAATGTATCCAACAAAAACCTCATCAACACCACTATTTTATTTTATTTTATTTTATTTTATTTTATTTTATTTTATTGACAGCACTTTATTCTGGAGCACTTTCCTAGTTGGCGGGATCCCCACTGACCATTGCAATAAATTTGATTCTGATTCTGCTTAAAGTTAAAGAGAATATAATTCAGAATTGCACGATAAGGGATGATCCAGGGGAGTCGGGGGGTAGGAGTGTTACATGGCTACCCACTCTGAAAAGCCAGTGCGTATGTACATCTAGAAGTGTTTTAAAGTCATGATATAAAAAGTATGTGTGTGATCTTTGTCAAGAAACATCTGCTGTCTCCAGGGGGGGTCTTAATATCTGCCTTTCAAAAATAGCTTGCAGGTGAACACCTCACTACTTTTCCAAACAAATGCATAACAGCAGGACACTGCAGAATCCCGTCGCCCATTTTAGAGTTGTCAGCTGATATATTCTCTCTCAGTTTCACTGACCTTGATGCCGTGTGTGGCGTTTCAAGTCTTCTGTCTTGAGCCGTTGTATTCAGTGGAAAGAAGATGATGTATTGATGTTGTCCAACAATGAAACATACTTTCAGGATGAGTAATGTCTGTGAAACGTCCGGGCTTTTCTCCTGGGTTATGGTGCAACAGTTGTTCTCAGCATTAGTGTCAGTTATGAGAGCTGGGAGTTTTGTGATCTACTCTACCATGTCCTCAACATTTCTGCGTAAATTCAAGTGGTCATGAGTTTTTTGAGCACGCCACCAACAAAAAGAGTACTGCGGCTTGTTAAAGTGACAAGCTATATTTCAATGTGAACAAGCCCATGTTACCGTCAGGCCTCTTTTTGTGTTTTTTTTTCTGCTTCTTTTCATCCAGGTTTCCTGCTGACAGTCAGTTGCAGCCACCTGTTGTGGAGGCCTTCAGGCCTTGTTTTGTTTTGGCTGCTTCATGGCAGCAGTTTGCCTTTTACTTTTAAACTCACTTTTGATAATGTTGTTTGCGTCTGTCACTGTTCCTTTGCATGAGAAACTTTGTTGCTAAGCCCTGTGTTATTGAATTTCTGTAAATACTTTTGTTGCTTTTTTTATGTTACTCATGTTATGCTTATCTTAATGAAATCACTTTAACTAAACTGCCATGCGCTTGACCTTTTTGTTACTTCCCTTTCCTCTTTGCGAGAGGACAGAACACCCACCAGAGAAAAATGCAATATAATGAAGTTACTGGCAGGAGCATGGCACTTGGTATTTGTGGACAGGGATGACGTATGATTTTTGATACTCCAACATAGCAAACTCTATGTGCAAAATTTCACTCACACTCATGGATGAGAAAAATGATCCCGGATCCGTACAACATCAGTGAGATTAAGTGGCCAAACCTACTGTGGTCCACAGATGGATCAATGAAAGGACAAGCTTATAGTTACAGACAGCCAAAATAAACTTCCTCGACAGGGTGTCTGGGCTCAGCCTTAGGGATTGGGTCAGGAGCGCTGACATCCATTTGTTTGGGATGACATCTTCTATGGGAGGTGTTTCGGGTGTGTCCGTCTGGAATTGACAGAGCAGACCCGGAAAGATTATACCTCCCAGGTAGCCCAGGAACCCCTCGGAATCCTGGAGGAGCTAGTGGAAGTGCCAGTGGGGAGGTGGCTCAGAGCTTCCCTGTTGAGACATTGGACCTGAATAAGAAGCAGAAAATAGATGGATTGATCCATTTACAGGCCACTTGCCTTCAGCAGGATGCTGTGACTTGTGTAGAAAAAATGAAGTTTGAAATGCATCATGGGAAATTGAAAAGATCTCCCCCAATGACATGAGAGAGAGAGCAAGACCTCTACATGACTCTCCACATGAGAAACTAAGATCACGACTGATCTGCTCTGCCCCCCTGTCTGCACCAGGCACTTTTGGCTCCATCCATTGCACGTCTGCCGTCCTGGGTGGGGGACCCCTCCTCTGACGCTCACCCTGAGGTTTCTCTGTTTTCCTCCCGATAGAGTTTTTCCTTAGCCGATGCGAGGGTTTAGGGTAGAGGATGTTGCCGTGCTGCTCATGCTGCTCATGCTGTCATGAGCTAGGTGCTCGCCCCGGTGGTTGATGGACTGATGTGACGATGATTTTTGTTGCCATGTATCCTGCTGTGTATTTATCAAATTATTTATTTGTTCCTGTCTGTGATTTTTATGCTGTCTGTGATTTTTATGTCATGCGTCCAGGTCTGAGAGAACAGATATTTCATCCATGCTATATGTCTTGTACTGTAGCATATTTGACAATAAAGTTACCTACCTACCGTCACGACAGTCTAAACAAACACTGATGTTGAAATATGAATACTGATCATGAAAATATAGATATCTTCACATTCAAACGATCATGGTACTTTCATGTATTTTTGCATCTTAACTATGGCTCCGTAAAACATCATGGAGAACCAAATACCATTAAAGTTGAGCTTGGAATTTACCCTCTCTATTAATTTTAACAATGTCATTTCCAGAATAAGCAGGCGA
This sequence comes from Synchiropus splendidus, assembly GCF_027744825.2. NCBI lineage: Eukaryota > Metazoa > Chordata > Actinopteri > Syngnathiformes > Callionymidae > Synchiropus > Synchiropus splendidus. Next base: position 22,714,655 of record NC_071340.1, on the reverse strand, counting down.
TAATGAATGGCTGAATAATTAATCTGACAGTGAGTGTAAATTGTCGGGGACCGTCAGTGTTTGGCTCATGACTTGCAGTCAGACGAGGACACAGGAAGTGAATGTGACAGACACATTTATTATTCCTGAGTTGTGATTTGTGTGGTAACCGTGCAAGATGCTCTTCGGTCTTGTCGACTTCCCGAGCTGTGTGTGTCCACATGTACAAACAAACAAAGAGACGGCCGCACGCAACACAAGGCATTTAGGGATCAAGACGCGGCTTGCTGAAGTGCAAACAGAGAATCGGAAAGGAGGAAAACAAAGGGGATTTTTCAACGTGGAATGGCTGTTGGTGCCAGACTGGCATTTCAAAAACTACTGGGATTTTAATGCACAACCATCCTGTGAGTTTACAGAGTATGGTCCAAGAAAGAGTAACTATAGGAACACCTTCCTTTTTGACTTCACTTTTGACTGTGCTCTTTCCTCAAATTGTTTTGTGGGTCCAGATTGGGTTTCTAAACCTCAATAGATCTGCACTTTTTAATATTATAATGATATAATTTTTATACATTTCTCTTCTATTACCTAACACTTATTTTGTTATCTTCAAATTTACCATGCTGTTTTTTACTTTTTTACATTCTAGCATGATCCAACTTTAAGAACTTACAGAGCTTGTGATAACCTCACCAAACGCAGCCATGATGAAGGAGATTAGATGAGAGAGTTTAAGAAACGTGAGGATAGAAGGACGGCAATATTCTGTGTGCCTCATGTAGCACAGTTATCGCTCATTACTGGAGCACTTTTTTCACTGATTCTTAAACTTAAATTCAAACATTTTGGTAGCAAATATTACAATATTATTAGCCACGATTCATTTATTATGAAACCTCCAATAAATTAGATAAATTGAGTCCCAAACCTAAATAGAATACAATTGAATAACATAAGTGAGATGAGCAAGCTTGCTGTTAGTGAAACACCAAGACACTAAGAAGATTAGGTAAGACAGTACGATGAAGTGCAGCGCATCAGTGCGCTATTCCTTGTCATTAAATATGTATACATTTTGCTGCTCCACTGGCCAAAACTCTCCATATCCATCCCTCTAACTGGATCCAAGATTCAAAACATTTTCTCCAAAGGCAACATCAATGAATTTGGCTTTGCATTGAAAAGTTAAAAAATAAAAGAAGGCGCTCTTGGTTAAGAACTCGACAGTGCCACCTGGTGGCTGCTAAAAATCAGGACACTGTTTCATGAAACCTCATTGATCCATCTCAAGTCACCTTGTACAAGTAACATCGGACTTACGACCTGCTCGATTTATGTCCACCTGTACTTACAACCACGGCACGGGATGCATATTTTTTTATTCAACGTCTCGCACCGCAGCACGTAGCAGCCCGGCGACGCGTACAACAGTTACAGCAGCACAGTATCCCAACATCTCACTCTCACACAGAGATCTACCACTACAGTAGTAGCTATAACCCTCACGTCGGCTATTCTGAATGGCATTAGACTTACGTCCAGTCTGACTTACGACCGGCTGGTCGGAACCGATCCCGGACACAAGTCGGATGCTTTTTGCACATAAAACGCTCCAGAATGCGGTTTGGTCGCTATGACTTTGGTGAATGAGGAGACCCACATAAGGTTTCATATATACCAAGTGACGTCAACAGTTATGTAGTGTAGAGAGTTTCTGTTTCTCTCCAGCACGTGTCACCGTGTCAACACAGTGCAAAAGTGTAACTCTACTCTACTCTACATGTGGAAGGTCATAATGTTATATTTTCTGTATTTAAGCCTCCAAGCTATTTCGTCTTAATACAGTTGTGGCTTAGGTCAACCACATGTATAGAAGCTGGCAGTGATCTCACATCTACTGGTACACACTCTTCCCAGGGGCTGGTTGAGGGCTCAGGCATATGGGCTGTAAGAAACCACGAAGGCGAGTGAGAGGGCTTCTTATGCATGGATGGAAGCTCGACTGCAGATGTTTCCTATACCACTGGACGGTCAGAGCATGATCCAGCCTGCGTCCACCCACTCTGGAGCTGAAGTGGCTGACGTAGAAACCGAGTGGGATGAGTAAAGAGCAGTTGGCAGTGACCCAGGTTAATATGGCTAAAATCCAAGAGCACCTGCATGTGTGCGGTGAGCGGCAGGGAGGTGTGAAACACAAATCAGAGGTCCACACAGAGAGGTCCATGGGAGCACTCTGTGGAGATCAGCAGCTGAGGCGTCCCCACAGCAGCACCTCTCGTACTGAGAGCGACTGGCATCCCAGCGCCTGCATAAAAGCCAATTATTTAGAATGTACTAGTCACAGAGAGCAGAGAGAAGAAGCACCCGCTGCAGATGCCACCATCATTAAAACACAAAGTTGTGATGATACAAAAAGCAGAGTCTAATGATGCTGTGTGTGAGATAGTCTGCCCTTAACCTCCGAAACGAACAGGTGTAGCTGTAGGAATCATGTGTGTCATGCTTATTTCCATCGCCACACTGTGGAAAGATGCTTCGCTCTAGGCTCAGAAGTGCTCTTGAGCAGGTTTGGATGGAATTGATAAAGGACGCGCTCGATGCCAGCATGAAACATGGCCGACTCGATCTGCTCGACAAAACCTCAGACGCTCTTCGATTTTTTTATACTTCATTGACTAGCGCATGAGAAGAGCTGCCGCAAAAAATTCTCTGTTTTAGCTGAGAACTAATTTTCATTTAATTTTTTGGTACTGTAAAGGTGAAAATAAAAATTTTTCTGCACATCACTCAAGCACATAACAACTTGAATTCATTAAACCAGCTGTATAATAAAATTCAGGTGTGTCTATTGGTGAAGGTGATGGAGTTTCCTTAAAATTACAATTTCTGACCACGGTGGGAAATAAAAATTCTTCGGCGCCTTGTTGCACTAGTCTGGCATAAACATGAGGCAATATATTCCAATGAGTCAATGTTTGACCTTTAGTCTGAACTATAGTATAATAATTGTATAATAGTTTGCTTTTCCTCGTCTTACATTATTACACATTGACTGAAAATGAGTAGATATGATGATGATATATTGCTATTTGCACAGTCTTCACATGCCTGTACACAACTGACCAGTTTCAGCACCTCAGTATGTGGCTTTTGGAATCAGACACCAACACAAATGTGGGCAACTTTACTCTTGTGATTTTAAATGTTTTCTGATACAAGTATTCACTTACTGTATGAGATGTGAAGGACAGATTCATGACACGTTTTCAGCAATTTCAAGTGTTCACAAACTGAAATGACATGAGGGTTTACCAGACAAAATTAAAGGTAAAGATATTGGCTTGATGGTGGGAGATTTTTGAGGCCAAAGATGTGTTCCTGGGTAAATGAGGCATCATGAAACAGTACTTCAGGGTTGATGAAACAGTGGCTTAATTTTCCAAGGCCACTAGATGGCGCTTTTGTTTTTAAAATGATGTGAGGTTTCTTTGAATTACTTGTTGAAGGCCAGTCATTTTACAGCAGACAGTGCCACCTGGTGGCCTCATGACACTGTTTCATGAAACCTCATCTAATCTACCCATCACTACAATAATAGGATTAATATTGTTTCTAAACGCTACACTCCTTGTGCAGATTTTATTGTTCATTCAATCCAAGAAAGGCGGTTGAATGGTGACGGAGCGAAGCCGGGCCACTGTGGTGAAATTCTATTCCAACTCCAGTCGAGAGAGTTGATGACAGCTAGAGTGCCGGTCATGAGGAGGAAAAGGTCGCAACACTAGGGACCGTCCCTTTGGCGATGAACCACTTTCTCTCTCCCATCACAGATTTACTCCAAACACTCTTGTACTCTTTCTGCATTTGATAGAATGACATTGTGCAGCTCCTTACGACCCAACTGATAAACAAACCCAAATTGAACCGTTCAGGATTTCATTTTCCCAACGTTCCCTAATAGACCTAAACAAGTAAAACACAACACAGAGGACCCTTCATTTGTGAGTTGAATTATGTCGGTTTATCTGGACTCAAAAACAGCAGAACACAAAGCAACACAAGCAGAATGTCAACAAGTCTATTTACTTTCCTGCTTTCGCACTGTGCAGGTGAAGATCTGACACCTGGGAATGGGAAGCGTCCGGGTCACTGGAGTTTTTGAGCTCAGCAAACAAAGACACTAGTTCGACACTTGACAAAGTAAAAACAAAAATGACGCGCAAAACTGCATGTTTTACATGTTGTTGTTGTCTATATCTGCACATTTCTGATGCTGTATTCTACTTCCATGGGGGTCAGTTCCTCCATTGTATGGACATGGCCTGAAAAGTACCCCATGCTACCCCCTTGAGTTGAGTGGGGGAATGCAAGTGTAGGATACATGAAACCAGCCAATCCCAGATAATAGCAGTCCTGCTTCTTCTCATCCAAGGGTCTCAAAGTTGTGGCCAGTGGGCCGATTGAGGCCGGTAGGATGCATTTCTGTACCCTGCCACTTGGTGTCCAACTACAGCAGGAGTCCAATGAGAGTTTGTTAGTGAAGACTGTAAGTAAATTCCTTGAAAAGACATGACTGTTGATACAGTTGAATTTCTACATTTGAGTTCTTAATTTTCTTTCTTCTCTCACTGGTACTGTTGAACCACAGGACGCTGGGACACTCGTACCAAATCACTCAGTTTGGTGGCCCCAGGTCAATCCAGTTTGCAAAACCTGTTCTAAAGCAATGACACTGCACAGCCAAGTCATTGGTAAGGGTCACCCTCCACTAGCAGTACGCAGGTCGGAATGGCGCCTCCTTTTGGCCAAGTGGGAAACTGGATGGAGCTAGTCTATATTCCATTGATAGGTGTCAGTTTGTAGTGCTGCATTGCGGATTTGAGCCACTGACTTCTGTGTTCGGTCTTGTCTTAGCAGCTTTTTGAACAAATATTTGAGGAACATCCTTTGATATTAAGAACAGAGGCAGCGGAGGTATCGGACCCTTCCCTATGAACCCTTTCACACTGACACGGTTCTGTGCCAGTTCCCATTCCTGAATATATTTTTGAACTTAAAATGCAAAAAAAGATGGAATGAGGTTAAATTGTGTTTCATTTACAATGTTTGTAAATGATACCGCGCATCATTGTTGCAAGTCGAAGCCATCAGATGGAACGGAAAAACGCAGGTAAGTGTCTTGCTCTATAAAGTAACATCCAAGACAAGAACATTATGCCATATTCAGTTTAGGTATTCAAAATAAAGCACCATTGATTATGACGGCAGGATGAACAGTTTAGCCTTAATTATATTAGCTGTGAATTGCGAGTCCGTCTTCATCCAGCGCTGCCTTTAATTATAAAGCTTGTTGCGTTCTCTTTGTAGTGAATTAGGTTACGCAGCAATTACAGTGTATGAGGAAAATGTGGTTGAAATTGATGAAGAATTAGGAGTCATTTCAGCAAACAAAGCAGGAATTGAACACGGAACACAGTGTATTTCTCGTACATGGAATGTGTTCGTGACTTGCTCTAAGATTTTTTGGGCTTTCCAGTTCCAGAAATGAGTCGGTGTGAGAGGGCCATCTTGGATTGTAAAATGGGGGGAGGAGGGATAGTGCAGACCCTGGCTCTCATCTGACAACAGACTGGAGATACTGGATGTTCCTGGGAAGAGGCTGGTATGGGCCTCTTTACGTCAGGAATTGCCAACCTCTGATGACCAAGAGAGAGTCAGTGAAGAGTATGTGAATGGAGGAATGAGTATGAAGCGCCGAGGAGCACTTCCGTATTCATCCGTTGGTGTTGAATCCAAACAGGTTTGGGTGCCAAAGCTCAGCTTCAGGTGACTGTTATGTGTGTGATGTGACTCTGGCATCGTTTCCTCTAAGCTGAGCATCTGCCTGTTGATGTCAGCATGACAGGGACCTTCACCTTCTTCTGCTGCTTATCCAGGGTCGGGTTGCGGAGGCAGCATTTGGAGCCAGGAAGCCCAAACTTCCCGATCCGCACAAACCTCCTCCAGCTCTTCCCGGGGGATCCCGAGGCGTTCCCAGGCCAGACCGGAGATATAATCTCTCCAGCGAGTCCTGGGTCTTCCCTGGGGTCTCCTCCTGGTGGGACATGTCCGGAACACCTCCCCAGGGAGGCGTCCAGGGGGCATCCGGATCAGATGCCCGAGCCACCTCAGCCGGTTCCTCTCGATGTGGAGGAGCAGGAACGTCTATTTCAATTGCATAACACTGTAATGTGCCGAGCATGACGCCGCCTCTGATCGTGGCATCAGAGGTGAGAGTGCTGACCCTGGCATCTCTGATGAGGTTCCTCTCTTAGCACGTCTTCACACACACACACGCTTCCAGAGTGGACTCACTAACAGGAGGAGACGGCAGCTCTCCCATGTGGAGGAGCGTCTTCCCCGCTTTCAGCTGGATTCCGATCCCGGAGAGTCCGACAACACGGCTGCTGAATATTCATGGCTGAAGCCTCCAGACGTCAGGACGCAGCCGCGAAGAGGAGGAGAGAGGTCGGGGACGGCTGTTCCCCCCCCACAGATACTCGGAGCATCGCGGCTCAGCATTCGCTCTCAGCTCGTCTCTGGTTGAAATGGACTGAGGAGCCTGCCAGAGAAGAGGAGGAGCGGTAGGAGGAGAGATCGCCGCCTTGTTTTTCCAGCGCGCTCTCATATTCTCTCGGACGATTCTCGGCGAAAGATGCGTCCTCCCGCGCGGAGCAGACACATTCGGGCTGAGACTCATCGTCGCGTCGCAGAGATGCCCAGCAAGTGCCCCCAGCTGCTCAGCAGGATAAATGCCATCTGAGGTGTCGCTTCTTTCCAGTAACAGCAGGCTTCGCTGTGAGGCTGAACCTCGTGGAAACAGCGTCGACCCGACCGCCGCCTGCAGCCTCCCCCGTGATGTCGCGCCGGATCTGTCCGTGGTGCTGAACGCATCCTCCGGCTCCAGCTGCTGACCAGCAGCCCTATCATTGGAAGCAGGCCACCGCACATGGACTCATCCTGGACCTGACTGAATCCGCGCTTTTTCATGGCTGTGGCACGGAAAATCAAAACTTTGCTGACCGTCAACATACTAGTGTTCGTGGGCATCATCTTGTTCTCGGTGTACTGCAGGATCCAGGACAGATCCGAGGAGCTGATCCAAATCGGTAGGATTTCTGAGCAGAGACTAAGAGCCCGGAATGGCAAAGTTACCAACTTGGTGGACAGACAGTCGATTCTCCAGCGACTGGAGAGGTTGGAGGACGTGGTCTACAACCAGTTGAACGGTAGGAACCGGCTGAATAAAACTCAAAATAAGAAGTCACTCCTAACTAGTTCCAGTGATTGAGGTAGAGTTGTGTGTATTTCTAAGCTATCCATATTATTGTAACCCCACTGGCATAACTTAGGTCTCCACAAAATACAGGACTCTATAAAGCCTCACAGAACATACGGCTATTGATAGTTTTATCCAGATTACAGTATAGTGAGCAACATTAAGTTAAACATATCGACGTTTTTACATGAATGAGGTGTGATGCTGACCGAGCAGCAAATGGCTCTATCATATTATTCATAAATATCTGACTGATCCAAACAGTTAGATAAGAGCTGAACGTGAGGCGCACTTCGGGATGATGATGCAATTCTTTGTACTTTTTGTTCATATTTAGTATTTTAGAACACATATTTCTACTGTCCAATGAATTGAAATCGTATTCCTGAATTGTAAAAAAAAAAACCAAACAGACCCCAAAAATATCTATATAACAAATACATGACTACAAGAGAGGAAATACAGTGCACATGTTGATCTGACAAAACCAATTTATATTAGAATTATTTTGGCTGATATTGAGCTTAACGTGCCCCTATTTTTTTCCCCGATGTCATATCTGAACTTGCCTTTATTAAACAGCCTTCTGAAGGCATGTTAAACATCCGGCTCGGGGGCCATTTTCAGCCATTACTCAGATTCCACAAGGGCCATCAACATCTTCTGAGAAAAAAAATATTGTTTTGACAAAGTTGCATCGACAGTTCCCACATACTGAAACATCTGAAGCCACACCCTCTCAGTGTACAGGTTCTTCATGTGGTATAGGCCTCTAAGGCATGTTTGGAATGAAGTTGTGTTTATCATTAATCCAAGGTTTATTGACAACAGATCAAACGATTGAAAATGTAACTGGAAAAAGGCTATACATATGTGTTTCATGGGTTTCTTGCCAGTGCTGTAACATGTAACACAAGAATATTATACAGTGTCCAGTTCAAATCAGTTATTTGAGGAATCAGAAAGACAGAAAACAAAGCAGGAACTGACCACCAAACTGACCTTTTGTTAAATGTGTCAGTGGCTCTGGACCTGCTGTGAGACTGTTGTGTCCCCCAGAAACAGTGTGATGTCTCTTAGTGATGGATGGAATCCTTTTACAAAAGTCAATATCTTGATTAAAAAAAGAAAACAAAATCCTCTCAATGACTGAAACATGATGCCGTTTTGATTCGTGCTGCAGCATAAATAACCCATCTCACTGGATTCTGTGGATCGCTGCTCTGCCATGCAGACTGTTTGATCCTCAGACTAATGACCATATGATCAAATAGCAGCATGTCGTTCAGTTCTACAGCCATTCTGCCAAATGTCCCGATCGGATCAGTGATGGAACAGAGACCGCTGCTGCCGAACAGCACAACAGCGCATGAGCCCGTGGGCTTTACAACAGGTCGGTTACGGCTGCTCCATGTCACCCCTGAAAGGCGGTTAAAGGAATATTAGAGCAATAAAACCTCCGACTTAAGAGTCTTGGCACGCGCGGATGCATTCCTCTCTCATAGTTATTGTTTCTTTCAACACTGTTTATGAGCACATTTCTTTAAATCAAAGACGTGGAATACATTTACGGTGTTTTACTACCTGAGCAGTAGCAGAGCTCTCTTCAGCGTTGGCCCCTTCACCAGGCTTTTACAGAGCAGCTCCTCCAGCGACTGGCGGTGTTTGTAGAAGCCTCGCCAGAGATCTCCTATTCCTGCTGCTGTGACTCTTCAGAAACAATATTTGATGGAGGAGACTCAAACTTCCTCAGTCAGCATCTTCATCATTAATATCATTCCATAATGTTTGGTGTGAGATGCTAGTTTTAATACAGATCCAGTGTTAAATATGTTTGTTATTGCCTGCCATTCAAAGACAGGATATAAACATCGTTTGGGTTTTATATACTTTTGTTGTTTGTCAAGCCAAAATGCTGTTTGAAATATTGAAACTGTTTGCAAACTGTTGGACCCGATTCATTACTTTGGTCACGTTACGATGCCTTGCTCAAGGTCACCTCTGGCTATAAATAGAAAAACAATATGCCGTAGCATCCTTTACATATATGTGAGATGAGGTGCCAAAAGGCCAAGGGTGTGGTGGAGTTGTTCACCAGGCCGTGTTTGTTTATGCCATTCATTTGAAAGACAGTCAAGACAAAACAAAATCCATGCTATTTTCCTTCTTTATTCACCATTGAAGTCCATTTTCACAGCCAGCTGTGCTCCATTGTGACTTCACGCTTTTCAAAAACACTCATATTGCATATCAAAGCTAATTATTATTTTATATTTGTTGCTCATAATTTGAGGTCAGTGTGCCCATACATTCAGTTGACTAAGGTTTTTGTATCTTCAGAAATATTTTCCTCTTTTCTCTAATTTGCTCCCAGCAGCTTGACTTCTCTGCTAGTGAGGTCTTGGTGTGTTTCTGCGTGATCTTATTATGGTGGCACCTTGGCAGCTATTCAGGGGTCACTTTGTCAACGTGAGTTATGGCTGGAATCTGGAAGCCTGGGAAAAAGGCATCGTCTCTCACCCACATCGCGCCGTCTCTGCTTTGCATGGTAACAACGTGAGAGCAGCCTTGGGGTTCTGCATGAGCCTGAGGAGTAAATAGTATCATAATAATAATCATAATAAACAGATGCAAGCCGTAACACTGTAACAGTCATCACAGTCACAAAGTGAGCATGCCATATTTGATTTTCAGACGCTCAAACAAGGGCTCTACAGCGCCTCACCTCTCACCACATAACACGGCCTCATGTGGAGGGAGAAATTCTTGTCACTCATTGTTGCTCATGTTTATCAATTTTGACCGTCGTACCTTAAATAAATAAATAACACAAAAACTACATCAGCATTTTACCTTTATTATGGTTTATTTGCTCCAGCTTGTTTTGCTTTTTTCAAGTTTTTTTAGATTTGGATTTACCATTGAATAAATTAAAGATAATACTGAAACTACATTTATTTTATCTGATACAGATGAAATCTTTGGAAAAAATACAAATATTTTAAATGCATCAACAATTGTTTTAATAATTTCTTGAACACCTAAAATCACTTCATTTTAATCACATTCCCTTGAAACAAAGATATTAAAAAATCTACTTTTTTTTCAACCTCACCAGAGCTTTAAAAGTATCACTGTCACCTGGAATACCTACTGTGGCCACGTCTATATAAACATGGAATTGCTCATTGGTCTTCATTATCCAGCGACTTGCAATGTTCTACCCTCTAATGTTCATTGGGTGGCAACAGTCTTCATGTTTTTTCCTCATGAACAGCAGCATTGGAAGCCAACTGGATGGGAAATCCTTGGACTGTCTCGAGTCTTTTACTGGCACACTTAATCATGCTCTCATATCCCAAGTCACCACCTCAACAGTCCCTATTCCATCGCCATTGGGAAAAGCCATGGTGAAAAAAGGACTCGGATGCCAGCAACTATCACCATGTCCAGCAGCGATACGAAGTAATTGCCCATTCCCTCTGTTTATTGCCGACCGATGTTACGCCACGGGACTTTTCCAGCTTGGTCTAATTAGATTTAAAGGACATAAACAAGCCGTGTTATGATGGTGAGACGGAGGGGAGCAGAATCCCCCCTAGAAAACATCATGATAAACCTTGAGATGCTCGTTGGAGTCTTCGGCTCTTAAGCCTGTTAACAAGCTTATGAAGATGTTTCGACCTCAAGTGCAGCGTTAAGACCTGGAAATGTCTTCTCAGCTTCTTACCTGTCACTAAATGGATACACAAAAACAAGATTAGCAGACACTCTATTAAAAGAGAATGGACGGCAGACTTAGGACTGAGATTAGGGAGCAGAGTGCAGACGCTGTGTTCTGTATATTGAAATCTCACCTTGCCTCAGGTTAGAATTGAACAGAATATGTTGCATATTTTCAGAACTTTTCATCCCAGTGGAGCTGTTTAAAACTTGAATTACGATCATTGTAATTCACATTTCTGTGATCAAACAAACTATGTGTGATCTCCATGAATTCTTTCAGTTGAAAATCAAAACAAAGGGGGCGCAACCAGATCATGATCTCAAAAAAAAAAAAAAAAAAAAAAACCCCAAAACTTCCACTACACACCAAGGTCTAACCCTTAATCCTTTCAGTCATCAGTGAGCATCGCCAAAGAGATCATGCTGGGGAAAGTTCTCTGCGTTCATTTCTCCCATATTTCTGCATGTTTCCACAAAGCTTACGGATATGGACTAAACAGAGCAGTACCCCTGGAAACCATGGGGGGCAGTGTCGCTGTGTGTGCCCAGTGCGTAGCTCTAATGAGACACGAAGAAGACATAACAATGGTGGAAATTCTCTATCCTTGAGTCACCTCCTACAGCGCTGCCTCCATTGAGGTACACTATCGATACTTCTTCCACAGTGGCCATGTTTGTTTGAGTTTGTCATACTCAAACAAATATCATAAACTTTTTACTGTGAGCATAAACCCATTTGGTAAAATCTCCTTTAGGGAATTTATTTTTATTATTTTTTCTGTTTTTTTTGTTTTGTTATACAGTTTTTGCACTCTAACTTCATATGTTTATCTCTATAACTGAAATGTGGATACAGAAATCTATGTAACCTACCCTCTCATCCCTCAAATAAAATAAACAATAATAAAATAAATAACAATAATTTAATTGGTTAAACATGATAAATCAATCACGAATAATAATAATAATAATAACATGATTTGTAGTTCTTCAACTAGTTGTACAAGCAACAATGAAGATGGATTTATTTTTTAGTTTAGTTTATCAAAGATGTAACAGTACACACAAATTATCATCAAAACATGCAGGTTTCCTATCATGGGGAAAAAAAAATAGCCGGCAGCTGGCAAAACTGACAGTATAGCAGGATTTTTAAATTCCATACGTAAGTAGAGAAAATGTCCCAGTAGATCTCATGTTTATATCAGGCCTTGATGACTTTTTATTTTATTTTTTTAGATAATGTTTTATAGACAGAAATGGAAAGTTGAAACAAAAAAAAAGTTAGGTACACGTGCATCCCTAAAATGAGCTTTCTCCAAACTGTGACACATTTCATCACAGACTCCTCAGATTCACAAGAAGAAAAATCTTACATTTTGTAAAACTGATTCAGATTTTCTCATCCATGTGACATCTGCCAGTTGTAAATGAAGAGCACATGCCAACAATCCACTATTTTGGAGCCAATTACAGAGGATGAGCAGGAAGAACAAGCTGTTTACAGACACAAACCAAAACTATTTTTGAGGTGTCTCCACCTCACGTGTTGCATAAACACAAATACTTCATTTTTCAGTGTGTAAGCCAGAACAGTGCTGTTTACACCTGCGACCAGACCTGGACGTGTCATTGCTCAATGCTGGACTCATGGTCTCTCACCGCTCCTGGCGACCGCGAGGCTCCCGCCATGCGTTTCACGCTCGGCCTTTCCCCGGCGTGTTGATGGGATGTCGGCCCTCACGGGTCCAGCTGCACCACCTGATACGCTTCTTATCTGTAATGCCCCATTACGGCAAAAGAAAGCGCCGCTGTTTATATTGGGAGGCGGCCGGGGAAGGGAGCTGGAGAGCGATGAGAAATGTCACACACTTGATGCCGGGACTGGATGCTAATGATACACATCGCGCTGGGCACACATCTGAGATGGAGGAGCCGCTGAGTTCACTGACAGCACAATGAGAGCTGGTGCGCCAGCCTGATGAAATATTCCAATAATAATATGCAGATGAGGTGCTCCTCGACAAAACATTTTCAGAATGAGAATCAATTCGACTCAGCCTTGAGAAATCACTGTAATGAATTCAGAGTCTCACCTGACAATCAGCAGCCAGCCACTGACTATAATGGGAAACTCAGACGGAGCGAGTGCTCTCCTTATTTACACCATCGCCCTGAAGTCATGAAGGCATCGCTAACGTTTAATAATGACTTCCTGTGCAAAGGAAGCACGCGCCAGTTTGCCAAGCTGGGTTATTAATAATGTATTAGAGCTGCATTTATTGTTGTTTATCCATAACTCCTCGAGTCTACCCATTTTACAAGCAAGTGTTTGGGACTGAAGCCAATATCTCCACTGCAACTGAGCCGAGCGTGAGGCTGCTCCACCGCTATGTTTGGGATACGTCTTTGCTCATAACATATGTCCGTCATCATCTGACTGATATGAGGCTATCAATTCATTTTTTCCTCAAAAGCTCTCAATTCGATCGGAAAAGATGACATTTTTTGGGGGGGAAATGTGAATTAAAGAATTGTTTCTCTGCCATGTTTATCCTTAAAAGTCCAGCTAAACATGCAAGATTTTTAGATGAAGGGTGCGAGAATGGCTCAGAGTTTCCACCAGGATTTTGGAAACTTTGCCTCCCACCTCAAAAAAAAAACAAAAAAAAAAACAGAAGGGAACAGAACGCAATCCAGAAGCAAAACAGAGGAAACATTTGTTGAGTTCCGCTAAGCAACGGCGAAACCCGTTCATGTCCACCTCTTTGGTCACGTGTTATCCTTGTTATATCCATGTTATTTCTTTCGATGTTTCCATTTCGTTTCAACACGTTCCATCTTTAAAAACAGTGAATTTTCTACTGATTTCATGGCGCCTTTTGCCAGGCTAGTTTCAATGTGGCGGAAACCCTGTTTGTTTAAAGTCATACACCAACTGAGAACATTATGTTCTTTGCTTTCATAGTGGTTTCCAGGTTTTTGGGTTTTTGAAGCAGCAGCTGGAGATTACTTTGGGTTCACTTAATCATACTTTACTACACAGACACAAGGTGCGTACTGACAAATACACACCTGTCACACAAGAACAGAGGTAGAACAATTCACGCTATGAATTCGGGGAATGAGTCATGTTTGGGGTCTCAATGTGTCCCCAGCAACCAGAGCACATTTCTACAGTAGCGCACATGTATGCAGAGAGGGACGCAGAAGTCAGCCGTCAATTTTATTTTTTGCATGAAAACACCAAAGACCACCGTCATTGCGACCACATCCGCGTTATATTTTCTGGTTGTTGTGATGTTTCTTCTTCTCTTGATGTGTGTGGTTCGCTGCGTTGAGATTATTTGGGCACGGACAATACAATCAACGCCAAAATCTTTATCCTCATTTTGGTCTTTGACCAATTGAAAAAAAAAGTGTGATTTGAATTTTGTGGGTCTTGTGGACCACATGAGCAGCGTCAAACAAACCAAAAAAAAAATCCAGAAATGTATGTGTGTTGTTTTACTCGGCCCATCAAGATGTTCTATACAAACTGGTATATAGTTTTGAGTCTCGATACTTCCGATACTTTCTGTTTTCGCTGTCTCTAATCGGTCATTTCTGTGCATCCGAGGACCGTGCAGGGTTCATACTGTCACCTGTAGCTGACACCGTTTCAAAGCAGCGGCTGTATTTTTCAGCTACAAACACGCATCTCTCTCCCAACTCTTAACGTCTGGCCAAAAGACGCCGCAGAAGAAAGAAAATATAAATACATTGTTTCCAGAAGATGATAAAAATAGTGATGTACTGTAACTTGGATAAGTAACTTTAATCTAAATTCTAAAAAAATGGTTATAGGAGAGTTTGGGGCTTCACTGTCGAAGAGTCCATTGAACGTGGAGGCTTTTTATGTGTATCACTTTAGCACTGAGCTGACCAGTGTCATTGACCTCACCTGCCGATGGTCAAACGTGGCATGTATATGGACACGTGGCCACTTACCTCCGTATGATGAATATCCTTCCACTCAGTGGCCTGACATCTGATAGTTTTGCCCAGTGTCTCACGCTGACTGTGGCCTTCTAAACATCATTTACATAACGCTGACTTTCATTCGAGTGAACCCGAGAACAGGGAGCAGCAAGGCGTAAGCTACAGCGTCAACTCTGAAGGATTTCACTGAGCTGAGTCAGGGTCCGGCAGGTTTAAAAAAAAAAGAGCAGGAGGAACATGAGCAATGTGCTGAAGCAAACAAAACCACGGTGAGAAGAAAATCGAGGCAGATCGGGTCAAGCCTGAGCGTCAACTTGGATGTGCTCGTGTTAAAGCTGATGGAGCAGCAACAGCCATGTGGCAGCGTGAGTGTGGTGGCTCTATTTGAAGACGTCCCTGGAGCCGGTCGCAGGAGATGAAGCTGAGTCAAGCGCACCTGCATCCATTCAGACGATCAGACTCACACATGCAAGCTTAACCACACACACGCTCAGATGTCAGCGGGCTTTACAATGACTCGAAGATGCCATTGTGCAATACAAAGCTGCATCATGTTCTGATGTTGGATTTGTGCTTGCAGATATTATTCCTGTGAGAAAGCTGCTGTTCATTCTGACTTTACATGGTGTCATAGAATTAGAATTGTCATAGAACTCAGGTGCAGTTTTAGTCTTTTGTTCTTGTAAAAACCTACACATTTGTATACATCTAAGACAGCTATTTTTCACCAGTGGTTGGATATGTTTACATAAACCAAACATATAAATCGATAATAATACCTTCTGTTCTGCAGAGAACTGTGCTGATATGATACGAGTGATAAAAGAAACACCGGAAAAAAAACAACACAAAGGGTTAAGGAAAAAATTATTGATCCTCTTCATGAGCCATGTTAAAGTAAAATTATTTATCGGATAAATTTTATTTTTTGCTTTTAAAACATACTGTATCGAAAAATGTAGCTAATGTCTTTTCACTTGCACTTTAATGTGAATATATGTTGCTGTTTTGTTTGCTTGTTGTGAATAGTTTTCCAAAAACACATTGTGGCTGAAGAGTCATGTCACCAGAAAAGCAATGCAACGTGAACAAACTTCGGAATGTTTTGTTTACACTGGCGTTTATCTATTTTATCCCAAACGTCAATGGTGCGTTTGGGATGGTCTCTGCTGTTTCTTTGTCTGGAAATTAAAAGGCTAAATGTATCAGACGCCACCAGTCAGAAAATTTCAACACTTTACAGACACCGGAAACACAGAGCTCCATGGTGTGGAGGTCTGTCACACTGCAGTGAGTGAGACCATCACAACATTTTCAGTGCAAGCAGTGCTCAAGCTAATGCAGTTGTCCTCAGAATTTCATGAACTTGGTTTGACTTTGAAAGCTTTTTCACCCCATCTGAAAACCAACATGATCATCAGCAAATTCTCCTATAGGCTCCCTCCCTGCGCATCAATATTTAGAAGTTGACTGCATCCCGTCAGGCCCGCGTGAATCCGCTCCGATAAATCATTAAAAAGTGGGGTCATCGTCGGATTTAAGACTGGATCTCCTAAAAGGCCAAAGCAGCCGTGTTCTGATGGATGATGTATAATGTATTGCTGTTTAATGTATCATGTCAGAGGGATTTGAACAAATGGAGTCTGAGGAGAGAGCTCCCGCACTTTTGAACGCCATGAGATTAAAAGTGGCGCCTGGCATCGCGATGATCACTCCCACTTCGGCAGAGAGTCCTGCGCGTGAGAAGCAAATGTTGGGTTGCAGGCGCTTCAGTGGGTATCACAAGGGAACCTGACAGCTCGGTGCGAGTGAGCTGGGGAATAGAGAACGCGGCACTGATCATGACAAATATAGATTTTAGTTTTGTTCTTGTTGTGGCGCTTTGTTTATTTTTACATACTGTGTTTGCAAAAAAAGTGCCTTCCGAGCAGTTTGGGGTGAACAGCTTGTACGGCTGCTTTGAATAATCCATTTAGAAAGTCATCTAGTTCTAGTTAAATTGGAAGAACTCGATGATGCTGAACATTGCCGGGGTCGGGCAACCAACACTGGCAGCTGCACCAATTGCAACTTCCTCCTGGCTGGTCTCACATCAGACGTCCACAGTTCTTCCAGACAGTTGCTGCCTGCAAGACTCTTGTCAAACACTTGTTTGTTTGAAGAGACACAGATGTCACTACTCCGACCTGGGCAGGATTTTCTAGCTGACTATCTCACAGTTTCACCCCGGCACTGGCAAGGTAGCTGGGAATGAGATAAGAAGCCGAAGACTTGGTCCACTGTGCACCATGAAGAGGTCGCCTTCCTATTGCAAGGCACATATCGACAAGCATTCACTCACACTTTGCCAATTTGTGTCACCAATTCACCTCTGTATATCTTTGGACTGTGGGGTAAAATTGGAAGAAAAACATGCAAGCACAGGGAGAAAATATCAGCTCCACACAGCTACTGTAACGGATATGTTTTGCACCCAAGTGCTTCCACCTGCACTGTAGTCGTCGGCAATCGTGGCGTTGTTTACTTGAGTCAGATGGTTGGTGAGAACTGTCAGCCACACAGAAATTCTTCTCAAATAACCAGCTAACTGCTGTTCTTCAGGCTTGTGCTGCAATTGTAGTGCATCGAAATGTGATCAACCCACTGTTACTGTTCTGAATCTGATCTCTATTCTGTGTCATGCATTGTTTACTTCCTGCCTGTGCGTCCATCTGTTGCTGTGGCGCCGAGACGCTGCCCAATATTCATGTGGGGCACCGTGACTTGGCGCCAAAGGCAATGACACTCATTAGTGTAGTTGTTGTTTTGGTACTTTTAGTAGTTTTTTTTTTGTAATTTTTAATAGTACTGATCACATTTAAGCAAAACAATGAGAGTAAAATTGAGGGACAGGCTGGTTTTGATGTGGAGTAGATGCTCTTCCTTTTTTGTCATTAGATGCTAATAGTGTGGAGTTGTCCTTGTCTTGGTCACCGTTATGATTCTGTTCATCTCATGGTCCGAAAACATTTTTGAAGTAAGTGCCTTTAGTGTCTTCAATTCTTCTTCCTACTGGGAAGAAAAAAGTCTAATGTAATGTAATGTAATGTAATGTAGTCTAATCGAATCGAATCTAATCCTGCTCTTCAAAATGCAAGTTGTTGTGTTTCAAAAAAGATGAAGAAAACCATTGATGTTCTTGGAGCCTGCAAAGGAGGACATGAAGAGGATGGGTTGACTGGCGAGGGTGAAGCCAGGTAAAGGGATGGTCGGTATAACTGTAACAATAGTTTCCTTAGCGAACCATAGTGGAAGATGACTATTGGACTCTTGCAGACCCTCCACAGGTCAATTTCAACTTCTCTTGGAGGATCATTGTTTTGGGCTTGAAAGGTTACTCTTGTATGTCTGTATGTATGTAAGTAAAGGGTTTTAAAAAAGGTAAACGGGGGGAGGTTGACTTGCCATGTGACCAAATTGAAGGACACTAACTCCAGACACCAAACGCACCTGTGCTAATGTGAGCTTTGAGGTTTACAATCCTTGGATTTATTCATATGTGGGTTAAATATGCATCCAACCCATATGACTTTCCAACTGGTTCCGTTGGTGGAGGGTGTTGCCTTGAGGACTGGGATTAGAATTGAGGTGTGTAGGAAGTAAAATGACTCAGGCGTTTGATAACTAATACCACCAGTCGTTTTTCTTTGGAGGATTTTAAGGCCACGATAGCTGAAGGACAGTAATCCAGAGCCAAACACAAAGAGACTATGGCCTCTCTGGGTTGTTTATTTTCTTGATATTACACTTGTCATTTTAATTCCTCCACCTAAGAGAGCAATTATTCACCCACAAAATAAGCACCTAATAAATGTACCCCTTATGAAAAGTACTTTAAAGAGAACACCAGAAGACTTTCAGCTGTAGTTCATATATTCTCTTTTCTTCTTTAATTCAGCAGCTTTAAGTGAAAAAATAGAGACGTCCCTCAGGATTTCATAAACACAACGCATGGAATCTATTATTATTTTATGCTGCGCCTTAATCCCGTCTTAAAGTGATTGTTTCAGCTTTTTGTTAAATGTGTTATCTGATGTGAGAAAATCCTTGGAGACTGAAATCACATTAATATGAGGTCCATTAAGGATATTAAACATTGAGTTCACCCTCAGAATCATGTGAGACTTGTGTTTAAGTCAGTGTTATTAGAATTTTTTTTTTTTTTATGTGTGTATTCTGCGCTCTGTGTCCAATTCACACCATGAGCTGAGGACCTGCCAAACCCCCCTACCGGGCTTTTCTGAAGTCAGTGGTACACGTGTTCTGCAGGGTCTCATTCAGAAGAATTCGGGAGGCTCTTTCAGAATCATACATCACATGGCTTTTCTAGGATGTCAGATGAGTCAGTCCCACAGTTGAGCTTTCGAGCATCCATTCATGGGGATCCGGAATTACTTCACTCTGGACCCAGTTTTAGGCCCACGATTTTTCAAGCGCCTGTTCGAGACCCATTTATGGTCCCATTGTACCTGCCCGTTTCAAACGATGTTATTGTTACTAAGCTCATACTTCAATACATTACTTACATTTGTATTCCACCAATATATCCACCAGGAGGAGCATCCTTTAGTCAAATGTTTATGCCAACGTCAAACTGCAAACAGAGGACAGAGAATTTCCATCACTGTTATGTCTTCTTCATGTCTGTTAGAGCTATGTATCAGGTAGTAAGAGCCACAGTGCCCCCCATGGTTTCCGATGTTACTGCATCTGCTTGGTTAATATCCTTAAGCTTTGTGGAAAGGTGCGGAAATATGGACCAAATGACCACAGAGAACGTACGGGAGTTTCACTCCTTATCCGGATCTGTGTATAACATTGAGCATAAACAGACCTTTACTCTTCATCTTGATCACACCTGCGGCGATGACAGTTTTCCAGTCTCCCTCTATGACCAGAGAATCTTGACTGTCTCTCTGATGGGTGTCTCGACTCCAGCTCCTCATAAAATATTGTTACTGCATCATCGTCTTCGTCCATCATGGGCATGCTCTTGGATGATGGTGAGTGTCAGGGGATGGAAAGAGACACGAATGCTGTCAGACTGGTGGTGTCCAGAGTCTCCTCCACGTCCATTGCTTTCCGCCATCTTCAATGGTGGTTTCGCAGCAGCCAGTTCATTTATATCGGGTTAGTTCGTGGGTGAGTTCCTTTGCTTCCCCACAGGCAGAGTGCAGACATACCATCGTTGAATAATGGCGTCTTTCATTTGGAGAATGACTGTTGGTGTGAGGCTTGATCTTGTCCCAGAAACACACTTATAGTCCCCATCCTGGGGCAAGATGAGGCGGGTAGCTTGGCTGTTAACAATGCCATTCCAAGCCTCCACCGGTCTGACTTTGAGGGCAACTTCCAACAGACAGAGCTTGATAGTTGTCCTATCAAGTACAACTAGCGTTGATGCCAGTTGTAGCGGTGGGTTGACAAAGTTGACAAAATGGTTTACCTGGCTAAAACATGTGATGTGAAACTGTCATGAGGTCTATTTTGTAATAGATATAACAACAACAATATATAATATATATAATATAATATTATATATAACAATATATAATATAGATATATAAAGCTGGTGTAACTTTAATAGTCAGGTCTAATAACCAGACAGTTGTTGGACCTGATTATTTGTTTGATCTTCTCTGTCAAAAATGGTTACGTTTGTGCTTTCATTTGACACTTTTCGAAATAGCTATGGAGTGTTTAATGCACTTAAATCCTGTTAAAATGTCGGTGAAGGCAAATTGTTCACACTGATATTATAGTAAGTTCCATGTTTATTGAAAGCCGTCTTTTATGCTGCTCTTTATATTTTTTGTTTTGTTTATGTTCTTTGGGCATTTTGGCAGAAAGCTGTTCTTCGTCCTAAATTGTCTGATTTTGTTTTCACCGTTGTTCACACGCAAAAGTTGTTTGGTTGCACCGGGAACAGACTTGCAAATTTAGTCTCAAAAGTAAATGCAAAATCGTGATAAAATCAAAATTGTGATTTTATAAAAAAAACAAAAACATTGAAATCATATTTTTGCCATGACACCCACCCCATAACATTAAGTAATATTTGCAGTTGCAATAGCAAGTCTAATCTGCAGTTTGTGCATCCTTAGGGAAAGTTAAAACAAGGTAAAAAATAAATAAATAAATAAATAATTAAAAATTTAAAAATAAATAAATAAATAAATAAATAAATATATATATATATATATATTTTTTTTTTTTTATATGTCACTATTTTATTTTATGTCACTAAATCATTTTTAAAAAAAGGTTCACCACAGCAAATAATTTCATGTTTCTTTTTTTTTTCAACAGGTTTGGCGAAACCGATGGGGCTGGTGGAGGGCCCCGGGGGCCTGGGTCAGGGCGGAGCAGCTGCCACACTGGGAGAGGACAGTCGTGATACCGAGGGAAAGTACGAGGAGTACGGCTACAACGCCCAGCTGAGTGACCGCATCTCGCTGGACCGGAGCATCCCCGACTACAGGCCCAAAAAGTACGTTTGTCTTTTCTCAGTTCTTTTCTTCATAACATAAGAGTGAAAACTGACTTACCCCCATTCAATTCGTTCATGTTTAAATAAATAAATTCGTTTAGAAATTCATTTTTTTTATGATATTCTACGGCTACAAATTTCATCGTGCCAGTGTGTAGCTTGTGGGCACCGAGAAAGAGGGAGCTGAGTCACTGTTTCAGCTGAAGAATTGGCTTGTTTTAATTCATTTTTACCCATTTGTCTAATGGCCTGGGATGTACAACTTGCTATCAACCTGCTAATGATTCTATGACTCACTGGAGATATATCCTAAAACTGTTTCTCTCTTGCACTTAATCAGCTTTTCGCCTAAGAGATCAGCCGTTAGTCATCGTCCTCTAATCTGAGTCTTTCATGAGAGCAGGCGTATGTTTAGTGAAGAGCTGTCAGGCGTCCATCCATGTGAGCAGCGACGCTCTTGGAGGAGACTGAGGAAACATCCACAGGCTCTGGAATCCAGTTGCCTCTGTTTCTTCTGGTACAGGCAGCGCATGGAACCATGCAAAGCCCTTCTTCTCTGGTCTTGACTCTTTTGTGCAAATGTGATCTTCTGGAAACAAAGTCGATTGCAACAGTGATCCGGAGTCAGAAGGTTCAGGGTTATCTTCAGATCTGGCAAAAAGCCACTGTGAGCACAGTGAGTGGAGGGTCTTTTTTCTCTGTGGAGGGGTGTCGACCTTAATAGAGCAGACTGACGGTGAGGGGCCGCTGATATTCCCAGATAAACTTCCTCCAAGCAGGGAAAATCTCAGCACGGATGTGTGACCCGCTAAAGCGCTGGGGAGAACCCAGGCATGTGACATTACCTCTCTAAAGTGGTGAGTCACTAACACAAGATCTTGTCATTGAGAAAACCGATTTTGACAGAGTATTCAAAACATTGCCGGAGCAAAATAGAAAAAAAACAAGCACCAATTCCCTCAAAATCTATTTCAGATCTAGCTTTTTCATGAAAGTTAAAGCCGTAAAGCCTTATTCAGTTTTCAGCTTTTCCGCACTCTCAAATTTTGTTTAGTTCACTAACAATGTCAGTGACATGAAAAGAGGCTCACTACGCTGCAAAAACAAGAGTGACGTAATACGCATCATATAAATTAACTTGACTGTTGACTATGGGTTCACTTGAATGTTTTTGTACGACAAAACTATTTATACTTGTTAAGCATTTCTCCGTGACACCTTCAAGAGTTGGAATCGAATGGATATAATGGGTTGTCATAGTCAGCTGTCAATCAACAGAAGACCCAAAAGAAGGTTTGTAGCTGGCTGGTATTCGCTGCTCTTTGAAGAGATGCTGTTTGGCACAGACAGAGCTTCACATGCAGGATTAGCAGGGGGAAATAGATGCCATTGATTTCGCTGTACTAATATCTTATCGACATGGATATGATACTGATATATTCTTCAGCCCTAGTGAGGGCTGCAGCCTCATGGCAAGACGGTGACAGGTTTCCAGCTCGACCTGGATCCTCTCTGTATGTTCACACTTTGCTTGTGTGGGTTTCCCCCCGGCACTTTAGGTTCCTACAACAGAACAAAAACAGAGGTCAACTGAACTCTTTATAGTGCCTTTGACTGGCTATAGTGACAGACCAGTGACAGGTCCAGACAGTACCCTGTCTCTCATCCCTAGTAAAATCTTAATGTAACAACATGCCACGACTTAAAGATTCATAAAATCAATGTAAAAGAAACTTTACTTACTAAACTCACTTTATTGGCTGGTGTAAATAATAGTCATAGGTTTGACTAAACCTTTACGTCAAGCAGCTCTACAACTTCCAGAAGTGCCATTCCGGACAAGTGAAAAGTATTTACAGCTGGAAAATCTATTTCACCACAGGAGTGCGTATAGTATGTCGCGATGAATATGAGTAAAACACGCTCCAAAGAAGCCTGATGCTGACAAGAGGCCTCCAACATGACAGCCTGTCCAACATGCGACCCTCAATTCTGATCTTCAAGTGGTCTCTCAAGTCTTTTCTCCAGCTACTCCTCATCCTCCCTTAAGCTTTCGTCTTTGTTCCGTCAAGTCGGCTCAGCCAGTTTGACAGCAGCCGCTCTCTCTCTCTCTGATGCTGTGACAAGACTGTGGTGTTGCACTGGGCGGGAAGAAAATGGAGGAGAAACAAACCAGTGGACCTCCAGCAATATGGCTCTTATAAAAATTGAAGTGGAACATAATAATAATGAAACAAGCGAGCCAGAGCGGTGACACACACTGAGCTCAGCGGGAGATGGATTGGATTTCGGGTGTAATCGGGCTGCCAGTGCCGTCATATCACACGGCGTCGCAGAACAATGGCAAAAGCGTGAGAATCTGACGGCCAGCAGACATTTTGGGAGGCTTTAGCGACGATAACAAATAATTTCATCCACATTTCTTTGTGCGTTTTTTTCCATTAAATCGTGAAGAAGCTCAAAGAAAGATCGGTAATTAATAAAGTCAGTCAAGAGAAAGGATTTTAGGGTGTTTTTATTTTATTTTTTATCAACGCAAATGACAGATTAGAAGGAAGTGATAGTCAGGGCTTTGTTGTTGTTGCTGCTTTCTTTTGTGAATTTCCCTCCCACGCTCCTCTTGCGTATCAATCCACGGTCTGTCCCTTTTGTCATTTTGCACATTCATCGCCGAGCTGACAGTGAACAAAAGAAGTTCTTTCAAACCCCACAAAGCCTCGGTACATGACAGATAACCAGTAGGTACACAGCCGGATAAGAGCAGGTGCTATTTGCAGCTTCTTTTGTACAAAAAAAGTAATGGACGGGATTGTTGGAAAGTATAATCACAGCTCACCTTTTTCTGTTTCCATCGTCTGAGGAGACACATCAAAGCTTGCGTTTGGAAGGAAGGTTTGGAGGAAAAATAATAGCACTTCAGACTTTCAAAGAAACTATTCAGTCCATTTTTATTCATCCCTGATGTGCCTCTCCTGCTGTTCACGTTGCTGCCACACTGGTGAGTGCAATCAGATTCTGAAGGAAAGTGGACAATGTCGGCATCAGGGGAAATCTGGTGGGCCACGGTGGAGTGTGTGCGATTCTGCCGCCCGTCATGGTTCCGCATTTGTTTTCTGATCATTGAATCTCTAGTGATACGGCAGTCAGTGATAGCAGTCACATTTGTACTTTTTTGGCTTTTTCATTTTTTAAATTTTGGCTTTTCTTTTGTGACTTGACTCAGAAATATTGGCTCACCATTAAAAAAATAGTACTGGGACTGAAAAATATAGAGTAATAACACAGGTATTGTTTTATTAATAAAAGAAAAAAAGCATGATCGGTGATGTACAGTCTTCAACAGCCTCTGTGAAGCTCGTGTTTACATGAGGTAGAATGTGTAACAAATAAAAGCAAGTTCATTTTGATACCATACTGTATGCGCTACAAAGAGCGGACTTCCACAAACTTCTTTTCTTCTGATACGCTCTTCTTCGTACTGTACAGACACTCCATTCATCATGTGACACGAAGATCAACGTGTGAAAAACAATGTTTGCTGGAAGTTACAGTCCAGGTTCCCATCAGGGAAAGTATATGTGGGGTGTCTGCGCTTCTTCCGGGCCAACTCAGTGTTTCGCTCGCGAGCAGGTTTGGTTCACGCCCTTTGCTGCTATGCTAACTGATCCTGCTTCATGAAACCAAAAACCCAGAGTTTCACATAACCACCTTTCTAAATATGGACCTCTGGTGTGCACTTAAAGACCCCTCAGATGGGATGACCACAGTGTTCAGCTCCAACCAGAAGATGAACCAGCATTGGTTTGGTTTGTTTGGAACCTGGGCTGGACTGCAGTTCAACTAAATTTGGGTCACTTTAAACCCGGAAGTTTGAAGTGAAGGTAGGGCCCTTGGAGACATTGTCATAACAACCAGCAAGATTCATTTACATTGAACATTAGCTCTGCAAATCTGTGGCAACATCCTTGATATTGAATGAATGAATATTATTATTACTATGATACACATCGCTTCTGGTGAATTACATATTATGTGGACCTTTTTTTGTTTTGGATTTTAGCGAGATTGAAAAGGAACCGCTAGCAAATTAGATTAATAAAACATAGCATCATGTTATCAAAGTGTCATTATTTCCTGGGTTGGATCTGGAACAGAGTGGACCTAAACTATTGAACTCAAGTTGAAAAGCATATTTATTATTTTAGATTTTTAGGGGGAAGTGCAGCGGTGCAGAGTCTAAAGTGCAGTGACTCAGCAGGGGATTCAGAATGTGCTGAATTTTTTCAAAATTCATGTGATCGACAGAAGCAAATATCCAGTCCTCCAAAATTACTTTTATGGAAAGTGAGGACTTGTTTGTCTAGGTACTAAAATTATTAAATAGCCTGTCTGGAGATCTCCTGGAAATGGCCGAAAAAAGAGGGTTGCATGAGGTTTTTCAACACAAATGTACAGTATCTTTGCAGCTCAACCAAAGAAATTGATTGAAACTGGAAATGGACAATGGTTTTCACGTATTATGGTATTAAATAAGATTAATATCAGTTGATAATGTCTGTTTTTCTCCCGACAGTACTTTTATGGCAGGATAATACGATGGCATGATGAACAGAGGAAACGATTCCAGCGTGGAATGTCTTCATTGTTCAAATAATAACACTAGAATGTGATTCAGTGTCGCTACATTGCAAGTCATTAGATGTGGAATTTAATAAAACTACCCTCATGAGACATCCAACAATTGTGCATCAGTCAAACGCATCCCATTCAGGTTTGGGATTTCACATTGATCTGGACCTGCACTCGGAGGATCTGGCAAGCAGAGACATGAAACATATTTCCTGTTTGAAAATAAAAAAGCAGGAAGTGTGAGACAGCAGGGAGGGAGACGGTCCTGATGACTGCCAAAGACAGGGATGGAGGAGCATGAGTCGCCATGGTTACACAAGCCAGTGGTGTTTCGGGCACTTCCCAAATTTGTTTTCCTTTTTTTATGATGCTGAACTGATATGAACCATAGCGCAAGTGCGTTGTGTTTGAGGCGACTGAGGTGGCTAAACTCGCCCCGAGATTATGGCTCAATGTACCGTTACACCAAGGTTATATATTTGGTCCCCGTGCTCCTTGTGAGGCTGACTCTCCTCTGCTCATCTCTGACTCCCAGGCGGCCTGCAGAACGCTGTGACAAATATGGAGCCTCACAGCCAGTTTGGGTTGATAATCGATGACTCATTTCACCTTAAACGCTTGTCAATGCAGTCGGTCTTGCTGTCAAGTGTGTTTCCATCTGCTTCACCCCTGAAACAGCGAACCCACCCTGACCGACTCGACAGCCCCGGCCTCAGCAGTGACAAGGCTGCAAGTCTCTGGCAGATGATGGCTCATCTTGTCTCCATTGCTCTCAGGGTAATATTTAGCCCCTTAGAAGTGCCAGCTTTTCATGGCCGCTCCCAGAAATATGTCAATCAAAACCAGGAATAGAATTCATGACAGAGCGCGCTCTGGTGAGGCCAACTTTTATTTAGTCCATCCTGTCTGAACCTTGGCTGTTGCACTTCCGTACCTTGCAACAGGAAGCCAAGTCAAATCCCTAGTCTCCCATTTTGTTATTGTAATATATGTTCCATTATATTACTGTCATCTCTAGTCACATTCATTTCTCTTTAATGATCAGCAGCCACTCCTCTACTCTTGAACCTGATCTCATCCATGCTGTACAAGTACTGCTGTAGTTTCACTTGGCCATAATATCTGCAAAAAATATTCCTTCAAAGACCAGCAGGAATTTTACTTTAACTTTAAATCACTGCTGTTTATCCAACAAATGCTGCGATGCTTCAGTAGTGAAGTTCTTACCGTAGTGAAAGAGTCATTCCGCCTTTGTAGTTCAGAGCATTATTTTTACTCATAGATCCGTTTGTCTTCATGCACTGAGGTTCGTATAAATTGAGGAAGAACACAATTCTCGTCTTTTTGGCTCGGAAACAACCCCACAATGGATTTGAAATGAAATGAACAACATACTGTAACTGCAGACTCTCAGCTTTAAAGGCTCACTGTGTAACTGTTTTTGTTGTCTAAGTCAAACTCAATGTTGTTCATTCACAAAGGTGTCCTTTACTATTAATGTTTACCTCCACAATCACTTCCTAGTATTGAAAAATTGCATTTGAATATGCATAAACTGGGGTAGATGCTCCTTAGTCACGCGCCATCTTGAAATGCTGTGACATGGACCTCAGGCGCCGCTAATGGAAGGAGAGGGAATAAACTCCGAATCAATCTCCAATAAATGGAGATGTGCTATTTAGCCATTAGTTTAGCTATTGTGAGGGGCTTGACTTATGAAACAGCAGCTCACATGCTTTGATTCAGATCTTGCTTATTCAAATTTTTCTAGTCTAAACTGCGGTGAACACCCCAACATGCGTTGAGCGATTGCGTCGAGGTGATGTTTGGGCATCTTGCAGCTGCAACCATCGCCATTTGGTATGTCCAATACCTGGAGTCCTTGGCTCTTCCTCCATGTTTCAAAGAGCTGGCAATTTACCTGTTAGCCTATAATGCGATGTGGTTTTTCCTACTCGGTGATGTCACCTTTTCGAGCCATATTGCGATCTGGGTAGTGCTGCTTGGACAACATCTTGACTTTTTGGAAGGTGAAGGCCCCCGTAGTTGTTGCTTTCAACTGCGTGAGAGTTGACCGATGATGATTGTTCTTAAAAATAAAGGACACACCAGCGGACTCAGCAACACCAAACCTGGAATACAGTAGAAAACAATTGCAGTGGACGGATGAAAGATTCAATCCCTAAGTCTCAACATTTAGTGAGATGAAGAATGGTGTAAATTACAGATGAGGTCCAATGAAACTGCGTCCTAATTTTCAGAGGCCACTAGATGGCGCTCTTGGTTTCAAAAAAAATGTGAGGTTCCATTGAATCAGTTGCTCAAGTCCTAACATTTTACACCAGACAGTGCCATCTGGTGGCCTCTGAAAATCATGACACTGTTTCATGAAACCTCATGAACCCATTACGAGTATAAAAGTTATGACAGCAATTCATTTGAGCGCTTTAGTTTTAAGCTGGAAAAACAGCTGAAAAAAGGTTTGAAGTGAGATGTCATGTTACCACCCTTAGCTCTGCGGTGCAGTCTTTTGTTTTGTTGTCGCAGTCAGACAAGAAACAATCCATCATTCTGCCATGAGTCCAAGGTAAAGCATTGTAGAGCCTCCAAAACAGAAGGGCCAGTTGCCAAACAAGATCAACAGAAGGAGACAGATGAGACAAAGATCTACTTGTCCCAGAGTGATGGGATGACTAGCGCACATATAACCTCATGAGTAGAGCTGATGCGACTGTCATGCGTGGTTCTCCTGTGTTCATGATGATGTGTTTGCTGACAGAAGCAGCAGTGTGTTTTGGGCAAGATGCTGTGCTCTACTTCGGCTTAATGCATAGCTGATACATAGTGAGGAAGCAAGCAAAAGCTTTTAAAGGCATTTCACCAGGTGAAGACAAAGCTGAGGGGAAAACGCCTCCAGAGACAGGAACTGCAGACAGCGGCGGTCGAGTCCTGGAGGAGCGTGACCACGGATGAAACTGGTAGCCTGCGTGTTTCGTCGCTGAAAAATTCACAAATTCAAACTGAAAGAATTGTCAATGTCCCAACACGTACTGTATGGACCTGACTGTACATCCCTTTCCTGATGAGTGATTACCTCCAGAGGTGACCGCAGCACTTCACAAGTGGCCACTGACATTCCTCCGCTGGAATAATTGACCACTTGTCCTCGCACATTGAGGACCCTGATCGCTGCAGGGTAGCGGTCATCATGACTTTGAGGAGCGAAATGCAAGGTACTGCTTCTCCATCTTTCCCCCTCACCGCTTGCTGACCTGTGTTTGTCTGCTTCGCCCTTCACTCCTGTTTGTGATATTCTCGTCCCAGATACCGTGGGACTTAAGTGGGCTCAACACGGTGCTGCCACTGACAGCGTTGTCCTTGGGAGGCTTTCCGTGATAACGGAGGAGAAACAATAAGAGCGAAGGAGCCGGGAGGATTTCCCGGGGTCCAACAAACAAACACAATCTGAACAGGATATAAATTGAATTTTGTATCATTCACAAATCGAAGCGTGGCTGAAATCAGCCTTTTCACCGGACTCCATTTATCTTTCACAACCCACCTCAAGCGGTCAATTTACAGCAGATTTGATATGATATTTTCTAAATGACTGGAGAACTACATTGATTTGCGGCAGCTGTCCTGCCGGCCAGCGAAGTGCTCAGCCTGTATTTGACAGACTGTAGGATGGAGATAACTGGAGAGGACTTTGAGGACACAGGCTTACCTCATCTTCGTCTCTGATGCAGCAGAATGGGATCACAAGGTCTCTGCGGTGCAGCAGCTCTGGCAGCAAATTGTTGCTCTTTCCAGCACTCCGGTTTATCTCCTAGATTGGGCTGGCGAGGCAGGAAGAAGTGAGGAATGACAAGGAAAACGATTATCTTTTTTCAGAAAAGTGCTCACTGCTTAGAAAGTAGTGTCGGCGTTGTCGGCGTGAGGGTTATTGGAGGTTAATGTGTGAAATAGTGGCAGGCATAGACAAGTAGCACCCTGACTCAGGGAGACGGAAACGGCAAGCGCGAAGGAAAATTCTTAAAATTTAGGATGAATCCATTACTATCAGATAAATATACATTCTATAACAAGCAATAGGTGAATTTTATGGAGGTACTTCTGCTCATTTACAGAACATATTAACAGCTGACTTTAGACCCAAAATTGCACCGCAAAAAAACAAGTTTCCTTCATTCTTTATTTTGATGTCATTGTTCTGTTCAATTATAAATCGCAGTCACAATAGTCACCAACATCCCCAGCCACAGCTCAAGCTACAGAGCCAGGCAGTTGGGCAGCCAACTACCATGTCTGTGGTCTGGGACTTCTTCTCTGCGGAGGAGTGAAGAAGCATGTCAGTGGCTGTCTGACCTGTTTTCACACATCCCATCCCTGTTTCCCTGCATAATAGGAAGGGATCTACTCCCATTCTGACTGGGATAAGTGGCAGAATTACAGCAAGAAAAAAAAATAGTGACTCATCTGGGATGACTGTTTTTCTGATCTCCCTTTACCCTCACATCCTTGTGAGATATGTCCAAAGCCTCTGAGTGCAGCAAACATCGACTCTGAAAGTCTGTCATTGAAGTAAACGACTTTTTCTTACATGTGTTGCGGATCGTGCGTCGTAGAGAATGGGGCGGGCGGAAGCGCGAGGGATGGGGAGACACTCAGAAGCTCTTCACTGAATCCCATTGGATGTCAGTTTCTGCGGGAGGCGCAGCATTTGCTTCAACTGAAAACCTAATGGGGTCAACATGCAACGCTGAAGGCTGCCTTCAGTGTCAGTATAGGACGCAAAAGTCCACTTTCCCAACGTCCCAAAATGTAACACTAAGGGAGCGAGTTTCTGTGTGAGTTCTCACAATGGTTGGATCATTTTATTACCTTTAACATTTGCTGATGTATAATTTTTCTTTCTAAAGCACTTTGACATATGCACCTGCGTGTGAAAGGTGCGATATAAATAGTAGCTTTCATCCGTTCAAATAAATATATCATCTGAAACATAGAGACTCCTCCCTAACCACTGTCCGGCTTCCAAAAACATCAGAATGTTTCATGACTGCTATCTGGAGTGTTAGCCTTTCATCAGTTCAGTTCTTCGAATTACAATACTTTGGTTTGTTCTTAGCTTCAATCTCCAGAGGAAAGTCCATACACGTACACACCAGGCTTGAACAATTTAAATGCGTGAGAAAGAGAGCTGAGTGAGTCCTTGCAGCGAGAGGAAGTTAGCTATCATAACACTAGCGCCGTTATGAGCAGCGGTTACTTGTAAAATAGACGCATATACTCGATCACAAACACAATTCATGCTTCCGTTTGTTTGCTGTAAATGCAGGCTGCTGTTACGGAGGTGACTGATGACTGGGCACAAAGTTAAGACGCCCAGTCTAACGCGGAGAGACGACCCCGCCGTGCGCAGGCAGTGGCAGGGAAGTCTCATTGCTCTGCATGAATCAATGCTATTTGTTTGAAATAACGGATTCAGAGAGGTTGAGCGCTTCAATACTTCTCATCCTTGAATAAATAAGGCTGACGCTCACTGCTTACCTCTATGTTTTAGCTTGTCGACTTCCCACCCAGTTCTTAAATCTCTCAGTAAAAAAGACATTAGTATGCAATGAGGGTGCAATTTTCACCCTCCATTTGGTTTTAACTGTAGGATGAATGGAAGAGGCTGCGCCACGGGGTGGACCTTTATTGTTTTATCCTTTTTTTTTTCATTTGGAAAAGAGGGGATCATAGGAGCACAAGACTGTTAAGGTTAAAAAGAAGTTGCCACGGCAGCCTGCTGTCAGAATATGGTCCGCTTTGAGTCGTCAACAATTGGTTCCTTCAAACCGAAGCACGAGGACTGGGGTAAAGGATATTGTAGTTCCAAGAAATAACCAAATATGACTCTGTATATAAAACGGCCAAGTGTGTCTGTTCATACAGGTGTACTACTTCCTGTCAGTAGCCGTCGCATCAGTGCATAACTCAAGCACAAAAACAAAACATTTTAGTGATCTGCAGGACATATAATACTGTAAAAACACCAGCCTATTATTTTACTGGCCTGTTCAACATGACTGGATGGCTATACGTCAATTGCAATTTGTCTAGCCTCTGCTCTCACAATGAGCTGTGAGAAAAGTATAGACAAGCAGTGTGGAAGTCTGAAGGCAAGGCTTCAGGGGACAATTGGAAAATGGGAGGAAGGACTCCTGAGATCTATAGTGACTCAGAAGACAACAGTTTTTCTCACCTCCTGGAGCACATTGGGAGGTCTTTTGACTGACTCAACTGGGTCAGACTGTTTTCACCCAGATACTTATAAATGAATTTGTTCAACCAGACACTGACTTTCTGAAGGGGTTTCAGCCAACACCCTCAGCTCCAAGCCTGAGTTCCGAAAGGTAACACCTGTCAAATGTTTGTTATTGATGCGATTGATCACACAGTATGTTACACAAAACCACGAACAACATTCATTATTTGGTGACTTTAAAATCACCAGGACAGTTGTATCCCTGAGTGCGTTTTATGGATTGACCTCTTTCGGGGGTTGAGCATCCTTTTTGTGAGCAAACGTCCCATTGTTCAGTAGCTAACCCCATGCCATGTTTTGGCTTATAATCCCTGACTTCACTCACACACACCAGCAGAAGCGATCAACTGAGGCTTATGAGGATCCCTGCAATGATTAGAAATAAGGACGCAACTTGCACCATGCAGGGCTCCATCTGCTGCGTAATCGCCCCCCTGTGGCTCGGCACCATTGATACTTCTTACGCAAGCTGACATTTGGGTTCACCCACCATATCGCGGATCTGTGCGCCAGAGCATGTCTATCTTTGGAGAAACCTTCCTCCCTGTAATACATTTCACTGCACCCAAGGATTCGATCTTCAATGACGTGAGACACAGAGTATTGTAATCTTCCCAGGACAGTGAATTATTTAGCAATGTTACTATTTCATCAGACGTTCCAAGCCTCTTCTTGGATAACATCGCTAGGTATTCAGATACCTAGCTTTTCAGGAGGCTGTGAGTTTATATCATCACGACAAATGCTTATTTCTGAAGAGCTCCAGACTGCGTAGGTAATTAAACCACAAACTTAAATCTGTCAAATCGGTCCAAGGTCTTATCATTATGAGGCAGACTTTTTATCTGAAGAGCCTTTTTTTTTTTAATTTGGCTAGACATTGTTTACTCAGATTAACCAAGCTGATATCTTTAAAAGGGTTTCATTGCCCTTGGAAATAACTATAGCAAGACAGTCGCCTTATTAGCCGGGATAAAATATCTTCAGGAAGAAGAAACGCAAATGTATATCGGCGTGTGCATTAGCAGCTTCATTGAAGAACCGTGGACAGACTTTTGTCTTGTTTTTTTCACAGATGCCACAGGAATCAGTAAAAACTTCCAGTTTCAGTAAACACAGCTATTTTCTGTTCGAAAGCATCTCTGAAGACAGCAGGGTTTTTCAAACAATACTGCTTCATGCTTTGCTCTCTGGCTATACACTGTACCACCATGTACATTACGTCCGACTGTAGTGTCCAGTGTCGGTACATAATTTTCTCAGCTACTGAAATTTTCTCTGGGCGCCGCAACAGTTATTCACATTAACGTTTATCAAACAATTCACATGCCGTGTCTAAGAAAGCAGCTAATGTGTAAAGCCTGCACATTAAAGTGAATTTGCTTTGCGTTCAATACACAGATTGTTTGAAACCGTTTTCAACAGTCACTGGAGAAGCAACACGCCCGTGAACTGTGTAAATATTTCATTTACATTGTCGCATGTGCATTTTATCCCAGACAATAATGGCAAGCTGCAGCAGATGGGTTCTGCCCGTTGTTTTCTGTATATTAAAATGGTAAACTTATCAGACGGCCAGTAGCCTCGAGAAAAGTTCAGTAGCCGAGAAAATAATGTACTGCAACGTAGAAGAACGAGAAGAAGACGGAAGAACCAGAAAGTGGAAATGGAACGCAGCCAGTCACACATCAATCTTACAGAGAAACAGAGAAAAAGGGAGGAGTTTTGTCATTGAATGTTATTGAATTCATGACAGAAAAAGGCTGTTCTCGAGTTATGAGAAGTCTCAGTCTATTCTATAGTTGCCTTCACCTGATCCATCTCTTCATATATTTGGCAGGACTTCAGTTCCGCGAGCATGTGTTCCTGTCATTTTTTATTTATTTATTCATTTATTATAATGTTTCTTTCAGCAATTTTATGTCTTACAAACGTACTGAACTGTGTATGTTCATGTACAGCTTCATGGTGTGCTCCATGTTTTCCTCTTGTTTCACGTTTCCACTTAGTGTGATCAATGATATATCTTTTAAAAAGAGATCGCTATTAAACCCTGGAACACAGTCTGTCAATTCTCCAACAAGAGGTGGAGGTAAGCAGCAGCTGCTAAATTGCTCATTACTTCTGTATCTAGGTGTGTTCGCGCATGTGGAGTGTGAAAAAAATGAGGTAAATCGCTCACGACACTGCTTCAACAAACTGACCAGGGATGACCAGGATTTCAAACAGGTTTGATTTTCATCTGCTCAAACAGGCTCCTTGTTATCCCATGTCAACTATATGATGCGGGTACTACACGAGTGAAAAATCATGTCAAAGTATGCCAGAAATCGCAGTGTATCCCAGCTTAGGTCCAACTGAAACAACATCCTTTCCTTCCATTTGGAAGCAGAGAGTCAGTATTGCCTCAGAGAGCACACACCATATCGTCCCAGCATGTTTTTCCTTGTGCATGGCAATAAAAAAATAAAATGCAGTGTTTTAATGAGTCACCTTTTCAATTGAGAATTTATCATTTTAATTTCATACGGACTCTCTTCTAGTACAGTAATTTATTTATGTATTCTACTACAGACAGATCTAAAAGTTTGGATTATTCAATAAGCAGGGAACATACTTGACACCCAATTTTTTCTCTGCTGTATATGTTCCATTTAAAAAATAGATTATCTTTGTGTAACGCTTAAAAATTTTAGTGTTTGACTTGTTCACACTATCCCCGATTCATACAATTCCTGTAACCTGGAAAAAAAAGAGTTTGAGGTTTGTAAAACCCCAGCTTTATAAATAACTCATAATATTTTCCAAAGCTGGATTCTCCAAAGTCTGGATCATAACTAGCGCAGTGTAGAGCAGGTAGATGAAGAAGACAAAAACAGTCGTGAATAATTCAGCGGGTGAGTGCTGACTGAGAGCGTTTCCCATTTAAATTTGTCAGGATATACAATATTAATGTCTTTCAAGCATGTATGACGGTTGTGTTGACCTGTTTCGCCTTCACTGGCAACAACGAAAGGTTGTTCCAAATTCACAGCAGATTTAAATTTTTCAAATTCGTGCTCGGTCCGCATGAGTATAATGAGGGTTTTGCTTTTAACCTCCTCTATATTTAAATGTAGAGAGGAAATCAGCGCTGCTCTTTGCTGCTGCCGCAGAAGGCAGAAGGTCATTCAGGTTCACGTTTCGCTCCAGGCTACCGTGGTTTGGAGGCGAGGCCTGTGCCCACCTGGGTTTTTTCTAAGGTTAATTAATGACTCTAAATTCCCCAAAGCTCTGAGAACTTGTCTGTTTATGTGAAACCCATGGACCCTGCTTGATAAAACCGGAGATGGCGTTGGCCAAACTTTTTTTTCAAATTAGTTTGGTTATTTTCTGTGGCTTAAACCCAGTGTTCAGAGGCTGTGTTGGGCTCTTTAGCAATACTTTGTCATGACAATATAGTAACATTTTGCAGTGGTTAGCATGAATTGCCAAGTGAAGAACATTGTCATAGTTCATCTTTATGTTGGTATATATCCACCAGGCGAGCAGCCCAGAGTCTAACCTTTATGACAAACTCCAAAATAAACACGGGGACTGTGGAAGACGTATGTGTACCTCGGAGGCAGCGTTGTAGGAGGCTGGTAAAATATATCGCAATTGGAGGACGGAGAAGTTCCACCACTGTTATGTCTTCTTCGTGCCTCATTCGAGCTACATATTGGGTAGTAACAACAACACTGTCCCTCATGGTTTCCGGTGGTACCGCTCCGTTTGACCCATATCCATAAGCTTTGTGGAAATAAATACGGACGAAATGAATGCAGTGCATGGAGTCAGTTTTTAAGACGACTGTGAGTGATCTAATCCACCACATAGACCCTTTGACAGTAGGTGTCACCTGACAGTCTTGACAACGGAAGTGGCTTACAGCTACATTCACATAGACTAGGAATAGTTTCTAGCTCTGAACAAGTCTGCGCCGTTCATTGTCTCGATGTGGAGTAAGTTCAGTGGATTACTCACTGATGTTGCTCGGGTGTGGGATCATTTTGGCTGCTAAAATTTTGCAATGTTGAAGATTGCGCTAGCCAAAATTCATGCCTCATCACTGTTGACAACGTCTTGGCAATGTGAACCAAAAGACAATGAAACCAGCTCCAATAGAGCTCGTGACTCGCTGGCTCCAGAGAACTATGAATATCATTTCAGGGAACTTAAGTCTTAAGAGCTGCAGGTCACAAGCTGCTGGAGCAAGCAGGGTGGTGGTGTCTCAACAAAGAAACCCTTTGGTGACTGAAATACAAACCCACCACCCCAAAACTAAGCCTTAGAATCCAGTCGAAGATAGCCATGAACAGGATTAAGGCAAAAGCAAGTCTGACTTCCATCCCCACAGCTGTCTGACTGGCTTTCCCACCCCTACTCCAAATCTACTCTGGTCCTGGCTGTACGCCCATTCAAACTCTTTGAAACACACATTAGATGGTTATAGCTCTTATATTAGTATCTTGAGAAATTGTCTATGGGAACCACGCCCGAAAAAGGGCCAAACACATCAGCATGGCTCACGATGTTGTTGCTCTGTCCACAGGTGCAAGCAGCTGACGTACCCAGAGGATCTTCCTCTCATCTCCGTGGTCTTCATCTTTGTGAACGAGGCCTTGTCGGTGATCCTGCGCTCCGTCCACAGCGTGGTCAACCACACGCCAGCCCACCTGCTCAAAGAGATTATTCTGGTTGACGACAACAGTGACAGCGGTAAATCCCTCAACACTATTCAAGTTGACTTGTATTTATTCGGTTTTTGTCAGGATGTGACCGTATTTTTTTGGGGCTAAAACAGAAAAACAAAAATGAGGCAAACATGGCTGAAAACCAAACCAAAGAAATAACTATGACGCCTTTTCCGTGAAACTTTTAGAGGGCACTAGATCGCACTTCGTGGAATTGGAATTATACTCACTAGCGTTTGAATAAAATCAAATATTCTGGAGGATGAGTTGTCTATGTATAAGAATGTAGTAACAAATGCACAGTCTCGCTTTTGATCACTGTCGTGAGCCCCGACTGACTTAGCAGCCTTGCTAACGGTTGCTAAGGTTATGGTCGTCTAAAACCAAGAAATCACATCTTCTAATTTACTTGTGGGAACT
Organism: Synchiropus splendidus; assembly: GCF_027744825.2. NCBI lineage: Eukaryota > Metazoa > Chordata > Actinopteri > Syngnathiformes > Callionymidae > Synchiropus > Synchiropus splendidus. Next base: position 22,677,042 of record NC_071340.1, on the reverse strand, counting down.
CTTGATAAAAGTGACCAGGAAGTTGAAGACAGATCAGCAGATCACCATCATCGTAAGTTGCAAAACACAACTGATATCAGGTTTGTGATGTGACATCAGCTAAGACCGAGGATCGCACATACTGCAGGTAACACATGCAACTTCTCGATTGTATAGAAGGTTATTACAGTAGACATCATTGCACAGTGGTTAGTATAAGAGTTTACTTCCTCTAAAGGAAGGAAACGATTGCTGCCGCACGTCACCCAGTCTGATCGTAGTTGCGCTACATGCTAGCTTAGTCGAGCTACAGTATTAACCAGGTCGTGTAGTCCGACTAAGAGAAATTCAAATTTCTCTCCAGTAGTCAGACTAAGTTGTTTATATGCTTTTTTGGGGTCCGAACTCAGCTGGACCAATGCAATAACTGGGTTTTCTGAACCCTCATGTAACCACAGTCAATGTGTCAGACCAGGAAGTAGATCTTACGCTGGGTAAACGCCAGCTTGACAAATATCATTTTTTGCTCATGTATATGTGCCATCGAATTCCTCATGTGAAGTCTTTTGGCCAAAAACCGAAAATCCACTTTTGTACCAAAACTTTTCGGTGCATCACTATTGTTTTTGCTCTGCTGTGGTACCTTTCTACATTGAGTGTCTCAACATTTACCTCCAATCCAACTCCTCTGTACATCTTTCAGGGTTTCACGCTCCAATAGTAAGACCTTATCAGAGGTTATTTTTCCTGGGCACTAAGCACTGTTCATTTTTAAGAGAAGCTATGGGCTCATGCAGGTGGGGTTCAATGTCATCATAGGTGCAGATCATCAGTTCTGCTGAGGGAGAGAGTGTTGAACTAGATTCCAAATGACACTTGTCCCTTCTTCCCTTGTCACCGAGGAAGCAGGAACCCTCCTTCAAGCTGGCGGAGAATATAGCTGCATAAATAATATCTTGATCGAGAGAATCACCATCTGCACTTCCTCTGTCCCCACTGACAGGCCATAATGAGATGGCACTTCCTATTATGTTGCTTCGACAGTGTGACACTGTCACTGTGGTTCCCTGGATTTCCTGGAGCAGATTGTAGCTTGGAAGCCAGTCAGTCATATTTCATATTCCATTTGATCATCGTTGTCAGGATCCAGCGGTGAACTGAAAATGTAACAAAGTGGCTTATCGGTTATTGTCTTGCAGAAATGTTAAGTCACCAAAGCTCTGAATTCACCAGGTCGTCTACCAAGCTCATCGTTGTGCTACAAAAACCCCAATGCAAATTGAGCAATGTGCGCAACAACAACGTGTGGAAACACACCAGAGACGTTCACTGGCTGCTCGTCCTCGCTGAAGAAGGTCAGGTTCAGGTGAAGGATTCGACTAATCAGGCGTGATTGTGTGTTTCCACAACAGTGATCATCATTTCAGTGATTTGCTGCGGCAACATTAACATGCAGATCAAACCGCTCGACCTTTTCTGGACACCTCCGTCTGCCCTCTCTTACTTAAGGCTCAGCAGGTTGAGGCTGGTGCTGCAGGCCCGGCTGAAGCATGTTTCCACCCTCACCATTATACAGTCCCTTTGCCCAGACAGCCGGTGACATTTGTCGGCAGCTCAGAAGTTTCCCCGCAGCCAGCAGTCTGAACTTCGACGGTGTGAGTCTGACTCTTCGTCCGATGCTGGCAAGAGCTTAATGAGGCCTTGCTAATGCCTTGACTGCAAATACCACTCAAAAATTATGATTCACATAATCAATGAGGGGGTCTTCAGAGTCGCAGCCCGAGTCTTGTTTGTGTTATTTTCCAATCATTCTGATATGAAGGATTGACTTGAGGGATGGATGCTTTGCTCGGAGACAAGTCAGGATTCATCATGTGAGAATGAAGGGAAGGACATTTGGATCCTCATCGGAACATTTCTTGACTATAGTGATGGACCTGATGAGGTTCCGATCTCCTTGGGACGACAAGGACTGCACACACATTCTCACTTGTAAGGCATCGAATAACAATGACTTACCAGTGGACCTTTGCTTCCCAGAGTGAAGCGTAGGGCTTTCAGTTATAGTGCATGTGTTACCTTAAGACCCATTTTCGCTCCCTTTACGTACACGTCCGTCAGTGATCACATGCTTTCTTTGCGTTGGTTTGGCAGTTCACCAATATATCCACCAGGGGGAGCAGCTCAGACTCAACAGTTTATGACGTCGACAAACTCCAAAACCAACATGGCGACTGAGGAAGAAGTAATGATAATGTACAAAAGAGGAAATGGAGGCAGCGTTGTAGAAGGCGGTGCACAGTTAAATATATCACAACTGGAGGACGGAGAATTTCGGCCATTGTTATGTCGTCTTCGTGTCTCATTAGAGCTACGTATCGGGTAGTAACAGCAACACTGCCACCACTGTTTCTAGTGTTTCCGTTTGGTTCGTATCCGTAAGATTTGAAACATGCAAACAATACGGACCAAACGCAAAGCACAGACAGAAGGATCCGTCCGTGATCCGTACTTAACGTTGAGTGTAAATGGGCCTTTATGCAGCATATCCTGGCACCAGAGGCTCCTCCTCATGCTAAGCAAGATGGAGGTCAGATTTAAACCATTGTGCGTTACTCATTTCACTTTGTATTAATAACTACTCATAACTCAGACCCTCCTTTATGGAATGGAGGTAGGAGGGGAGACTGTTGACTTCATTGAAACACCCTTGCCTCAACATACAGCTTGGAAAGGTGATCTAAGAGTCAACATTGGACACAAAAGTCCACCTGCAAATAGTTGTTCTTTGACGTGTAGGGAGTGAGAATGTGGAAGGAGGATGTGAGCAAGTATTTGAGATGAGTGCAGGCATGGTGGAAGAGGAAAGTTCATGGACTTGCTGGATGGGGAATGTTGGGCTTGAAAAAGAAGGAGAGGAGGGCAAGCAATGAGATCCATGGGTGCATGATCCATGGTGATCAAGGTGGGAGTGGGAGAAGGTGAGGGAGGATGTGCAAGACTGTGCGAGAAGAGGTGGACTTACTTGGGCAATTCCTAATGAAAAATGCCTGAAGTTTAAAAACAAACAAAAAAAAACCCACAGTGACAATAGATTTAAATGCAAAACAGTCTTTGTCGATGGTGGGATTCCGGTTCAGGTGTGGTGTTTATGACAGCAGTGAGGTGAGATGAGGAAACAAACATCGACTCTTTCTGAGAACCAGACAAGTAGCGGGGAGGAAGACAGGCAATCAGGCGCAGAGCGGAGATAAACGCAGGGGATGAAGGCAATAAGTGGCTTTGATCACGGCTCGCCTGTTCTCCCAGACCACTCACCAGGTGAAGGCTCCACTAAACAACCCTGACAAACAATTTCTAGTTGAGTAGGCGGGCCACATCATGACAGACTCCTTTTAGTCTGTGACCCTGGTCGCGCGTATTTTTTTTGACCCTTTACAGAGGTGGACAATTAGTGCCACAAACGGCCGCAGTGGGAGCAGGTTTTTGTTCCAGCCAGTCACCAGTCAGGAGCGTAACCAGTTCAGTGTCTGTCTGGTGTTGCTTCATTCAGCTGAAACTTCATTGGTTAAACAAGGGGCCAGGAACGATGGCCAGATGTGGCTCTTTTGACCAAGGCTTCAGAGCTCAGAGAGTGAAATACCGTCAAACAAACCGTAGTTTTTCTGACTGCATTCAAATTTAGGATCCTGTTCGACCCTTTAATATGTGGTAGCACGTGAGGTGCCATCACCCTCAACAGCAAGCTCAGTTCCCATGATGCTCTTCACCCCAGTCAACCAATCACAGTCGTCGATCATTACATAATTTTCCTTGAGTTTCACGGTGCTATGATTTAACCACGTCACATCAAACCAATGAAATTATAGCCATTTTGTTGACATTAAAGTGCTAAAATGTGCTGTTTTTGTCCGTATATATTGTGACTTCTTCTTTTACCCGCTTCTCTTCGATGCACTGCGCAGCTCAGCTGACCGGCTGTGGAGGCGGAGCCATGTTGTAGCCATCAACCACTGTGATTGGTGATCGATCTAAACTTGACAGCAGGGGGATGTGGTGAGGGAGGCACTGTGGATAAGGAGTGTCATTGAGAGGACCAAAATATATATATTATATATATATAGTATTAGAGCAATCCACAAGTCAGCTGATGACTAGCTTAATCACTACTTTATTCTACCTCATTCGACGGCTGATGGGGACCTGCGATGGGGTTTCATCATACTTTTCAGACGACACTGATGGGAACTGTCTATAGTACACTGCTGACTTTTGTTGCTGCACTTGTGGTGACAACTGGAGGGCAAAACAATGACAAAACCAAGAGATTATTCATGACACGGGTCGGCCTCGGGGCACACTCCCACTTTAGTTACAGCTACACAATACGAGACAAGTTTCCATCCCAGCAAATATAGTGAAAAAGCGCAAAAAGAACAAGCGACTTCCATTCCGTTTTCATTTGTTACTATTTTGCGATGATTGAGAGTGTACGCCATGAGATGACATCATCAGAAAGCGACTCTCTCCCACAAGAGTTTTCCATTCAGTATAGCATTAATGTTCGTTTCTTCGATCAACTCCAGAGACGTTTCCTGTTCCTTCACCCCCTCCAAACACATCTCACTCTCCGCCACGAATATGTGATATCCAGTCCAGTCATTGTTTATCTGCAATAGCAAAAAATCGTGGGACAATTCCACCTCTTCCAAATGAAATAACTTTTTTTTTTTTTCTGGTATTTCTATTAATGTCTCATCTTCACTGGGTTCTTTCAATGAGTTGGAGGGAGCAGGGGTTGGACTGTAGAAGACATGCCATCAGTAGTCCTGCAGAGGAAGCAGCGAGGGCACTAGCATGTGCCTGGTGGAGCGCCTTAGCTTTTAGCTCCATTCCTTTAGTTCCAGTCAGCATTTGATGCCGATCACATGTGCTTCCACCGGAAAAGCAAACGCGAGCCTCTCTGATGGCAGTGTTTCGGTTATAAAATATTCATCATTCATTGACGTGTGTGGTTAAAGTGTTGACATTCATCAATGAACACTGTAAAACATCTGAAATTGAGGGAAGCAGCAGTTCAAAAAAATACAAGAGCTATTTACAGCACTCAATTGTGTCGCGAGTACAATTAGAGTCAGAGTATCTGCAGTTGTTTACATGTTTTCTTTTCTATTTTTTTAAGCCCGCTTGACTTGCCAGCGCACGCTGTTGAATAAAACTGAGTATCAGGAGAGGGCGAAGGGTGACAGAGTCAGAAAAACACGAGACGATTTTCTGTTGCCTTCAACAGACGTGTGCGAGGTGCATAACCTTGGTATTGCTGACACAACGCTGTTGAGATTATATTCTCGCTGCAGAGGTCTGGCAGTCACTCCTGTGAAGCTGCTGTCGTTTGACTCCTGGCGACAGACTGTAAACAGCCGCCGCCACAGACCTTTCAGCCCACAAAATACTTCAAACCTTGCAAAGCAAAGCATTGTTTTAAGCTGAGAAGAACCTGAGATTTTGATATTTTTTTCTTCTTTTTTTGTAAACAACAGGGAGGCAAGTAATGCAGTTCTTAATGTCTGGTGAGCAAGTTTTGAAATTGAGATGTAAGCGTAGCACTTTCAGTGCTCTGCCGAAGCAAATGCATCCAGATAATGTTACTGCTCACATTATTCATAACATCAATTGCGCCATCTTTTAATAACTGTTTGTGCATCAACTTGTACCAACTGCAAATAACCAAATAAATTGTTTATTAACAGTTAATATGTTCCCCAATCTAAAATGTTACAGTTTTTATGTCGTCGTGTGCAGGCAATAAAAGCTATTCATTTAATGTGTCCAATGGGGAATTCAATTTCCGGTGGCTAATGAAAGCCAAGCCAAAGCTCAAGGCAAAACTTGAAGGACAGAAGAAAAAGAATCTCAAATTAAACTTCAATTTTGTGACTAAAATAGTGTGATTAAACCATGGCATTTATAAAACATTAAACGTTATTTGATAATAGAACGATGGGTAAAACATGTAAATAGGACCTTTAAAAAGCCGCTATATAACAAGATATTTATGTTAACATTTTTATTTATGTTTTTTGACTTTGAAAAAGGATCTTTATTACAAGATATTTATGTTAATATTTTTTTAAATATTTTATTAATTTCTTTTTTTTTTTGAGGGGCAAATAAAATACTGAAATACTAAAGTGAGCATTAATCTTTCAAATGTGTCTGACTCATAAATTACAAAACAAGGAAAATACATATTTAAGCTTCTTAGAATTCAAATCATAATCTCACCTTTGCTCTGATCTTTTTTTCATTTGCTGTGTTGTCCTGCTAAGTTGCACCGCCATTCCCACCAGGTGTTTTGTTGCCGTGGCATTAGAGGCAACATATGAACCTATTTTCACAGAGTCTCCTGAAAAAGTGGCAGTTCATTTTCATCACTCTAAATGAGGTCACCTATATTGGCTCCTGATTTTACCCCAAAAATCCTAAAAAAAAAACCCAAAACTCCAGGACACCTCATGTAACAGCTTCAGCGCTGAATCGAAGTAAAATTGTGATTTAATTGAGACATAAATAATGAAGCAAGTTTGCCTGACTCAGCCTCCTGGTACTCGTTTCATTTCACATTCATAGTGTGATGGATAGTTATCCTGTTCTCTGTTGCACTATTAGTCTTTTACAATATATCCTGCGCTCCATAACTCATCCCGCGTGGATGCCAGCCAAGGCGTTATTTGCCTGGATCAGATGTAACTTTTTCCCTTCCCAGCAATTATTACACGTTAATAGCTTTTATCACATCGTGGCTGCAGGGCTGGCTGATGATGAAGGAGCCCCAGCGTGCAGGTTCAAAACCTACAGCGCTCAGAGACGAGTCAGCCTGCGAAAGCAACAAAACAGCACATCGGAAGTCGGCGCCATGTGAGATCAAGATTTCATCTTGAAAGCCGTAGCTTCGCAACCGCTGATTCGTGATGGCTCTTATTTTAAAAAGAGCCCCGTTGAAAGTAAAAAGATAAAATGCTCCGCTCGGGTTTTGTTCTCTTCCGATAAGACGCCACACCAACCACTGTACCTTTAAGGGTCAGCGATTCCCAAACCCCTCATTAAAGGCGAGCTGTCACCATAACATATGTCAAGGCGGTAAAGCCGGGAAAGGTTCATGTCAATCTCTTCAGTTGGGGACGAAAGGATTACTGGCTTTTTTAAAGTGTCACCCAGTGATGGATGATGCAGGCGGGAGTCAGAAGCAAGGTAGAGATGCTCATTTGCAACCGTCATCCTTATTAATCTCTCCTTCAGAAATTGAAGTGCTCAGCAGTTACCCACACGAGAAGCTCAAACAGTCATCCATCCTCTCGTGGAACACAGACAGCAATTACTGCAAATAGCTGTTTATGTGGCAACTGGGTTTTCGATGACATGCAGGCTCATCGGAACCAGACGCAGGAGAGAAAGGCTGTTTTTAGAGTGCCACTAGAAGCACTATAAAGTGCTTCATAATGTTGTCTGTCTGCGCCCACACATGGAATGGTCATGTCAGCGAGATAGAAGGTCTTGGACTCGGTTCATCATGATGATTCAAGATCTGTATTTGTCCCACTCCTGAGCAGGACACTGAGTCCTGGTTTCTGCTCTCTAACACACAGACGTGGGGGGAAAAGCACTGGATCAAGATGGTTTTTAAAACAGTTTTGAGAAAATATTCTGAGACTCCAGTTTCTAGCGTCCACAGTTGTAACAGTTATGTACACAGTTTTAATAATATCCTCAGTATTTCCTCAATGTTTTGACAAATACACTAGAGACAAGACAAGACAAGACTTTATTGATGTCACAAAGGAGAAATTCACTGTTACAGGAGCTCTTAAGTTGTAAGTGCAAACACAGAAATAAGTAAATGGTGAGTGCAAACAGGTAATCGTCATAACATATTTAGTAATATTCAATATCGTGAAGCAACGTGGGGTGGTATGTACAATGTGTATGTGTATGCACTAGTTTTTTTCTACACTAATAATGCTCTACTGGGGCTCAAACAGTCGGCGTTTACCCTAGATGAGAAAAGTGGCCTTTAAGCTGGAGAGTTTTTGAGAACAGAAATTGCATTTTTTGTTAATAACTCAGCCCACCACACCCACACAAGAATAAATACATTTTAAAAAGTGCCCCTATAAAAGGGCACCATGCTGGAACATGCCTTGAGGTACTTGTTTTGGGGATTGTTGTTTACTATATCTCAACTGTATTATGTGTATTTTTTTTTTCCCCTTCATCTTTCAACAGTGGAGCTGAAATTCAACCTGGACCAGTACGTGAACAAACGATACCCGGGCCTGGTGAAGATCGTGAGGAACAGCAAGCGGGAGGGCCTGATCCGAGCCAGGATCCACGGCTGGAACGCCGCAACTGCTCCCGTCGTCGGCTTCTTTGATGCCCATGTGGAGTTCAACACTGGCTGGTGAGAAAAGGTCATGTTTGAAACAAGCCGACCTGAGCGTTATCTCTGGCCTTTGTCACCATGACAGAGGAGCACCGTCTTCTCCTCTGCAGAAGGACGTCGTGTCGTGTAACATTGCCATCACTGAAATATGCTGTTAGTCCGCCTACAGCCATTTGACAGAGCGCCAAGCAAAGTTCTGAGTTAGCACTTTACCGCAGAGCTCCTCTTGTCATTACGACCGCGTCCCAGAAGCACTCCTGTAATATAATAGCCAGCTATGATTTGAATATGAATTTAATTAAACTACCTGTCCAATAAATACATTTGAGACACAGAGGAAGACTGCAATGCTGTAAAAGACAAGCCTGTAATTGCTCAAAGTTTGTTTTGTTTCCCCCAAAAGTCTTGGACCTTTTTGCAATTTTCAATTGGCTTTCAAGCCAATGTCCCCCGATGCTTTCGTTTTTTGGAGCAGATAAATACTATTGGCATCTGATGTGAGCCTGTTTTATTGTCACCGTTCAAGGATGTATCATGAGTGTTTCCTGGAAAGTACTGAGCATGTGAAGTGAGAGAGCGTACACTGATACGTTGTTGAGTCTGAGGCACGGATATTAATAGAATAACTGCTAACTGAATGAAATGACAGAGGATCCCTTCATGTTCATGGCCATCATCAGAGTGTACTGTAGAGGTCCGGGATCCAGTGTCACATCTATGTTTCAGATGGATTCTTGCCAGAGACCTATATTGGAAAGATCTATATATCTTTCCAATATAACATTGGTTACTTCTATTCTTTCTTTTATTCGTAACGTAATCTCTGCTGTGAGGGTTTCGGCAGTCGTCTCCAGTGAAGCATCGTTCAGAGATCACATTTGATCAACCTACATTCCGAGCTTCAGCAACAGATGCCCCGAGCTAACTTGGGAAATGAGGGGCCACTTCTGTCCCTGAAGATATTGGCAAAAAGGACGTTGCTATTTAAAGGTCAAAAATTTCACTTTTAACCATCTGCTGTGATGCTTTATCCTAAAAACCAGAGCAGCGAGGCCAGGCAGCGTCACTTTAATGCAGACTTTCCTGAATAGACATGAAGGAGATCCCATTGTTCGCAGGATATGACCAAAAGACTAGTTTATAAACAAATTTTAGGAGACCAAGTCAGAGAGGCCAGATGGAGATGGTTTGGACATGTACAGAGGAGAGAGAGCCAGTACATTGGTAGGAAGATGCTGAGGTTGGAAGTGCCAGTCAGAAGGTGGAGAGGAAGGCCAAAGAGAAGATTTATGGAGGTGGTGAAGGAGGACATGAGGTTTGTAAGTTTGAGAGAAGAGGAAGCAGAGGACAAGATGAGGTGGAGGAAGATGATCCGCTGAAGGGAGAAGCCGAAAGAAAAAGAAAAAAAAGAGGGAGAGAAGAAGGAGAGGAAGGTGGAGGAGAAGAAGAAGAATGAGAAGGAGAAGGAGGAGGAGGAGAAGGAGAAGAAGAAGGAGAAGAAAGAGGAGGAGGAGAAGGCGAAGAAGAAGGAGAAGAAAGAGGAGGAGGAGAAGGAGAAGTAGAAGGAGAAGAAAGAGGAGGAGGAGAAGGCGAAGAAGAAGGAGAAGAAAGAGGAGGAGGAGAAGGAGAAGAAGAAGATGTTGAGGTTGGAAGTGCCAGGCAGAAGGTGGAGAGGAAGGCCAAAGAGGAGATTGATGGAGGTGGTGAAGGAGGACATGAGGTTTGTAGGTTTGAGAGAAGAGGAAGCAGAGGACAGGGTGAGATGGAGGAGGAAGATCCGCTGTGGCCACCACTGAAGGGAGAAGCTGAAAGGAAAAGAAGAAGATAAACAAATGGAAAAGACACATCTATGGCCTGACCATAGTTGGCGTGTTTTTCATGGAAAAATCCCGAAAGAAACATCATAATAGTTGAAGTCCGTCCCTCACAGAAGTCAAGTCGTGCATTCCATCCAGACATATGAACAGACGGAACGCTGCTGATTTGAGAGAGATTTACTTCTCATGATAAAAAACAAACGTTTATATTCTCCCCAATTCAGTAAATGTCAAAACTTCCCCCTCTGATCCATTGTTTCTGTTTTACGTCTCCCCTTTGTACATTCCATTCCATGCTTTGTTGTTTTTGTTTTGTTTTGTTTTGTTTTTTTCTTTTTTGCTGGGGTTACTGCTCCGACACTGTTTCAAAAAATCCCCTCTAACACATTTTAAACACATAAATACATGACACATTATATGACACTTGCATGTCCATTGTATAAGACGGCTACATTATTGTTACATTACACACCATTCAGTCACTATTTCTCCTTCAATTTCAGAGAGATTGATAAGGAACAGAGCGAGGACTAGTTCTTATCATTTCTTCCCCCCACAATGAACCAAGAAAGGGGAAAAACAGTCCAAAACAAACCACAAACTGGGTAAAACTAACAAGTCAGAAATGTTCTATAAGGCGAGGAAACTAAAACAGACGCACTAGGTGTACACAACAAGCAACAAAAGTGATTTGAGGAAAAGAGGAGCAGTGGAAGGCTTAGCAGAGCAAGAGATGACCGTTGACCGTGAGATAAATCAACACACACTTGCAGCGTGGGCACAGCTTTTAAACAAGGCAGTTGTCCTGGGTCAGCAGAGGAGTCAGGAAGGTACAACCAAAGTTAAAGCCTTCAATGACGACTGTGCTTTTTTCTGGCTGCCTGTCTACTCTGCAATGCTACATTTGTGTCACTGAAAAATAGTTCATTGGATGGTTTAAAATTATTTAGTGCTGGAATAACTAGTTATAATCAGCTATTAAATGTATCACCAACAGATTCATGATTCGACTGGTCATGACATCATCTCATCAAAGGATACATCAAAGGACACGTACCGTTCACAGCATATTTGGGGCAAACAAAATACAAAGTTTCAAAACAAAATTTAACACAACGCAAGTGTCCAGCGTTTTTGTCAACCATGTAGAAACTGTAAATGCCAAGAATAGGAATAGTAAACTTTTTCTCCTTGAACTGTCGAACACCCGATGTGACTTCTAAACAAAGCTTTTTGAAGGTTGTTGCCCCAGTGTGATGTTTTACCTGAGACAGGGCCAGCTGAAGGTAAACCAATCACCCGCATTGGCTCCATACGGCAGCACAGAGAGAGTTGTCTTTAATACCTGGGTGCACTGATGATAATTGATACCTCAGTGCTTCCCTCATCTGTTAGCCCTTCTGTTCCCGGTCAAAAATAGATGTGCCTCTTCCTGCCCCGCTCACCTTTACATAGGCGTCCTCCTTGTCAGATCTCATCCTGTCCGCTCCCCTGGCTTCTGTTTCACATGCCAGAGCTACTTCTGAAAAAAAAATAAAAAACCTTTGAGTTCACTCTGAACTCTGCAACCACAGCACCTGCGTAGCGACTTCTGTCTCTGATAATCTGATGCCTCACGTGTTCCTATTCTTATATTCATCCATAAACCCAGTAAAACCCACTCCTCATGATCTATGTGGTATTGTGCTATGGGTTTGCAGCAGTAGAAGTAGACGGCTATTTATCATAATATGATTACTAACCATGACACATGCAGTGATAAGTGAGACGGATGGCTCCTCTGGATATTCTGGTGACTCTCCCCCAATGACCTTGTGCCTGTGCATACTGAGCCGGAGAAAAGATTCTGCCATGATTCATTGGCGCCACGCTCCTTGAGGGTGTTGCGCGCTCGCAGCTCACATGTGTTGCTGGTTTGGCCATCTAGTTTAGTGCACCTCCATCCTTCTCGGGTGATAGTGGATTTAGAAATGCCTGGTTTTCTCCACAGCAGTGACAGATCCAGGTTTACAGGGCTTTTTACTCTTTATGGCGGTGACATAGTTGCCTGTCATGAACTCAATGTGACATTGCATCAGCTTACTTTGACTCCCACTATCATTACGCTGATGATAGACACATTTACGAAACTGTAAATGTCTCTATCATCAAAAGCGTCTGTTTGCTGCACTTGAACCTCACAGCAATAGCGGAAGGAAATGCGGTGGGAAATTGATATTTATTTTGGTTTGGAAAAGCCCGGCGCTGTTGCCATCGCAGGTTATTAACGATTAATGATTATCCGCGAGTCAACTGCTCCCTGCTGAGAAGGAGCTGCAGATAAGATTGTCATTGCGCCGAGGACGTAATGAAACACATGCCTCAGAGAGCAAGGCTTGCTCGAGTGCCTCGCTCATCCGAGCCGCCATGCTTTACACAGAGTAAGACAAACTGGCGCGAGGTATGTGGATAAACAAATACACCCTGGTGGGATGAATAACTCATGCACAGGAAATAAAAATAACAGAAGCAGAACAGCGTGTTTACTGGTTCTGCAAGATTTTATTTTATTTTTTAAACAGTAGTGTAAATGTAAGAGCAAGGCATTACTGAGCCTGTATGACTTCCTGTTCTGTCACATGACTTATTTAGCACATATTTCCATTCAGTCTTGGCCAAGAACGTGAGGAGTTTTTGAATTAGGACACAGTTGTCCCATTTAAATTCTATCAGGAATTATGGATATGTCAATGGAAAAACCTCAATGTTCTCAATATATATATATGCCATGCCATGGCATATATATATATATATATATATATATATATATATATATATATATATATCCCTGTATGGCTGGCGCAAGAGCATGGTTCGCATCGCCGGCAGTAAATCAGACTTGTTCCCGGTGCATGTTGATCTCCACCAGGGCTGCCCTTTGTCACCGGTTCTGTTCATTACTTTTATGGACAAAATTTCTAGGCGCAGCCAGGGGTCGGAGGGGATCCGCTTCGGGAACCACAGAATTTCATCTCTGCTATTTGCGGATGATGTTGTTCTGCCGGCCTCATCGGACCGGGACCTTCAGCATGCGCTGGAGCGGTTTGCAGCCGACTGTGAAGCAGCCAGGATGAGGATCAGCACCTCCAAGTCTGAGGCCATGGTTCTAGAATAAGGTGGTTTGCTGTCTCCGGGTCGGTGGAGAGTTCTTGCCCCAAGTGGTGGAGTTTAAGTATCTCTGGGTCTTGTTCTCGAGTGAGGGAAAAGGGGAGCATGAGATTGATAGACAGGTTGGTGCAGCGGCAGCAGTGATGCCACTATGTATATATATATGGATGGCTGGCTGGATAGATAGATATATAGATAGACAGCCGCAGCAAAAACCAAAACAATATTGTCATAATGTAGGTGTAGAATTATTATTTACGTTATTTATTTATTTACTTTTTAAACAATTTCTAACCAAATCACCTTGTTCATATTTCATTGTGTTTGTTTGACAGGGCTGAATATAAAAAGTCTAAAATTATTTATTGTATCTTTGATTTCAGTGAGGTCAAAACAATTGCATTACATGTATTTATGTATTTTTGACACTGCTGACTAAGGCATGCTACTTAACTACTACGTTCTCACCTGAAATTATACTTGTATATGGGCAGTATTTGTGGTATTGGACGCTTCTGCCTGTTTATTATGCTGCACAGGTGCCCTGCTTTACATTGAATTGAAGAGTGTCCAGGAGGCCAAGGAAAAAAAAATACTTTTAAGATAAAATAAATCATGTCTGGCCCACTGTGTCTGGTGTTTATATCTGTGTGAAGATGAGAATTCCGCCAAAGCACCCAGACTGAATGCTTCACGGAGCGCGGCTCAGCTCACCGCATTTCCAGAACCGAAGAAAAAGACAGTGATTTATGTTGTCTATACATTTGTATCACGTCAGCCAGTGCTGGCCCATTTAAAGATAGGACGAATCTAAAAGGGTATTGTAATAATCCTTCCGTGGGGCTCTACTTCAATATCTGCTCGAAGCTTTCATGCTATAATCAATTGATATTCAGCATGGATACCTCTGCATCTATCTCATCAAAGGCAGGAGACTTTTCCAATATTAATATGGGAGCTGCTCATCTTTATCTTTCTGAGGCAAATGCATGAGTCTCCTGTAAGAAAAAAAGATATTTAGACAGATTTAGTAGTTAAATTTCGCAGGGGAAAGTGTCAAAATGTCTTTAAAAGGACCCTGATATGTTCTATGTTTCACATCTAAACTGTGCCCCCCAAGTGCTGCTGTGATTCAAGGGCATAGCTAACAAAGCTTTTGTGTTAGGAGCTTAGTCATCCACCAGCAGCAGTGGAAGCTGCCTCAGACGAGGCCCGGACATCTCAAAAGGATGTCAACTGTGGGAGTTCTCAGCTTTGTCCCGCTAGAATTGGATCACGGAACGGAAGGGCTGAATAGGCGGGAAGCTGAGGAAAGCCCCTGCAAAAAGTTGGCCATCTATCTATCTGATATTACAGAGTGCTATGTAAAACATGGGATGTTAGAAGCAAACTGTGAAGTTGGAGCTTTAAGTTCGAAGGAAAAAAGTAGCGCCTGATATTGGCTTTGTCACTGATGTTCTCCGTTTAGGAATGTTTGCTCAGTGACGTTGGAGGTCAGGCAGGGTATCATGTCAGACGCACTACTGCGTCACAGAGTATCTCTATGTAAATCAACAGCCATGAGAGAGAGCTGCAAGCTAGTTATGCTAGGTTGGTCCTCCTCAAGGACGAGGGAAGATGTGCACAGACGTGGTGTCAAGGCTGTCGGATGCAAATGGAGAGCGTCTCAGCAAACAGCATGGACGGTCAGGATAAACGTTGGACTCTTTTCACACTCAGAGCTCCTGTCACTCTTGATTTCTAGCTCCGCTCGTCCCGCACGGTTTATCCAAATACGGAGCAGCACAATAATCATCCCGCAGCACTGCCAGATATTGTGAATATTCAGGAATATTCAAACAGTTAGAGTCCAAATCCTGAATGTCACGACCTGTGAAGTGGCCGGGAGGAGGCTGTATTGGGGGGAGACCACTGTGGAAATGTTGCTCAGTGCTACAGGGGCAGCATGTGATATTCTTGGTGACTGCCACCTTTTGTATCAGGATGCAGAGGACCCACGAGAGTGGGACGACTGGACAGCTGAACAGCTCTTGTGGGGGTGTAGACAGAACAAGTCAGCCCACGTGAGAACTTATATAGAGAACAAAGAGGACATCCAGCCATTTGCTAACTCCAGGTGCGCTTAATGACAACCTGTTTGCACGAACCTTTTACTTATTTCAGTTTTTTGCACCAACAACTTAAGAGCTCCTGTTGCGGTATCTTTCTCCTTGGTGAGATCAATAAAGCCTGTCTTATCTGAAGTGCTAAATCCCGGTCAGATCAAACAGAGGAACATGCTTGTCACGACACCAGTCTGTACCAGTCCATCAAAGACACAGTCCTCACATCAACGTCTTGGACCTTGGAAGAAAAAACACCTGATATGGATACATCAGACCAGCCGCCATGATCAAGGTACCAGCTAGGGGGCGCAGTTGGAGCCTACTGGACCTACTGACCATGGATGTGCTACTAAAAAAAATGGTCTCTCAAGGCCCATTTATGTTCAACCTTGTGTACGGATCCAGATCCAGACAGAGCTTCTGTCCGTATTTCTGCACGTTTCCACAAAGCTTACGGTACGGACCAAACAGAGCAGTACCACCGGAAACCATGGGGGGCAGTGAGGCTGTTACGACCCGAAACGTGACTGTATGAGACATGAAGAAGACATAACAATGGGGCAAAGTCTCCATCCTCCCTCGCAATATATTTAACCACTGCCTTCAACAGCACTGCTTCTGTTTTCCTCTTTAATGCAAGAGGTACATTATCAATCCTTCTTCCACAGTCGGCATGTTGGTTTTGGAGTACATTGTTGCCATAAACGTTTGACTCTGGGCTGGACAGCGATACCAATGTAAAGAATGCGTCAAAGCCTGTGATGAGCAACGGTAAATTTGAAACAGATGGGTACAATTTGGTATATAATGCATGCTAAATGGGCCTTTAGAGGACTGAAAACATCTATATTGGTGAAAAATCTGAAGCAGGGATGACAACCCTCTTGACCCATTGGTTCACCCCGCCCGCACCAAAGGAGAACCATCGAGCAGCAGCCTTTTAGCCTTTTTTTCCACATTTAATTTTTGGTTCATTGTTTATTTTAGATTTCCAATCATATAATATTTATTATATAAAGCTGTGGCTGCTGTTGAATATAGTTTTGTGTAAATCATTTTTTTTTTGTGTAAACTCATGAGTATTTCTGTGTTTGAAGTTTGAGGTTCAGTAAATGATGTACAGCGAAACACTCAAAACTCCTGTCGCTCCAAGGCGACCAAGAGCCCTTAAAATACATGTCCAACAATGGACAAACACATGTAAATATTGAGGCTATCAGTATCGTTCTCAGATGAGTTTTAGGGAGTGTATTGGGTATGTATAAATATTCCTTATGAAAGATGAAATATCACAGGCTTTAGAAAGAGATCTGAACTTCCTCAGAAGATCAGTCAGTTTTCAGTGAAGAGCCTTTTGGAATTATGACGAAACCTTCAAAAGCCTAGTGTAGTTGAGTTGGTCTTCTGAACAGTTAGAGACGGATCCTAATAAAAATCCACAAAGCACCGGACATAAATAAGATAAAGCACTATTATCTTCTGATGTGTCACGGCAATATCTGTCCAGGATTATAAAGCACCAGGCTTGAAAGTGTCACCTTGACATTATTGAATAATCCTCTTTCTCTTTGCCACATAATTCCAGTTTGATCAATCCCCACCGACGCTGAAATGGTCAGGAGTTATTCCAACTTTGGAAGATGAATGAGTTTCCATTTTCAAAAAGAAGTAGATGGCGATAAAGATTAAGGGTGAGGGAAGTCAGTGGTGGATAGATGAAGGGATACGGATGTGATGGAGCGTGTACAGCAGATGTATAAATACACCATGAAAATGATTGAGTGGAGTTGGATTGGAAGGAGCTTCCAGCATAATCACCAGCAGAGATATCAGCAGGACCAGAAGGAACAGAATTAAAGAAAAGAAAATCCCCACTTAAACACTTGCCCGCTCTCCTGCTTCTACCACTCAAGGTTTTACACTTGTGTTAGGTTCAGTGACTTCTCTTCGTCATTGAGGGAGAAGCAAATAAGCTGGTCTTTTTCACGGAGATTCCGAAATTTGCCTGGCAGGAGCTGCTTTTTAACTGTATGATGAATTCATTTTTCCAAGGCCTGCTCTCACGTTGAGAAAGACTGCGCGTCTACCAAAGCAGCCCTGGAGCTAAAGTCATAAAAGATGAGTGCGGCGCCGCGCTGCGAGAGTCCTGATCTTTGGGAAAAAGTGGTGACTTGAAAGAAGTGGAAAGGAGCGTGGACAGAGTGAGGCGGGGAGCTGCAAGTACGAGTGAAAGGCAGGTGGGAAACAGGTTATTTATTGAGCAGAGTTGTTCATAGTGGCAGGAGAGAAGAGGCCGGGGTCATCCATGGCAAAAGCATATGGACTCAGGAACAAACACTTCATAAAGTGACCGACTGGAAATAAGTCAAAATAAATCCGCGGCTGGCTCACGCTGCTTGGACAAACCAAGCGTTGCTGAGCAGTCAGGCTTGCTTCTCGTGCCCATCTGATCAGCGACGGACAGATGAAAGGACTGTTTTGGTTCGTAGATGTCGCAGTATTGCGACATGTTCCATGAACATTTGTTTCCTGATCTCAGATCATGTCTTATGAGCTGACAGGCCAATGCTGCTAAATCACCATATGGGATGATGGAAAAAACAACTCCCATTCACAAGCACAAGTTTGCAGCGTGTCCCTTGCCACTCTGAAATATCAAGCGCCTCACAGCGCCTCCATTAGGGCTCACGCTGTTAAATGGATCAATGGATACACACATGTAAATATAGAACCTATCGGTATCGTTTGAGGGAGCACAAACCACTCGACAAACATCAGCTGGTCCTCAGGACATTGTCACTTCTCATCCAGTCTTAGCTCTTGACATGAGATTATTTCCCCTACTTCCTTTTGCTACTTAACTTGTATTCTTTGTCACAGTTAACTGACAACTGCTGTAAACCAAGCCAAACATTTTCGTCATCTATGGAAATAAAAACACGGTCACACAGATGTAATTGACTCATTGAAAAGATTTAAAGGTGAAATGTCTATCAAACTCAACAGCCGTTTGACCCGTATCCCACCATCTCTGTCCCACTGACTTCTTATTGGCTGGACTCAGAAGGCGTGGCTAAAGCAAACTGTTTTTGAAGGCCCCGCCTTTAATGTCAACGCTGAAGGTCTGGGATGATGTAAACACAGCAATGCTACAATTCATGGGAGGAATACATTAAAGATTCCCCCCGTATTCACTCATAAGTTATCGATGCCTGTCTATTATTTCTGTGTCTTGCTAGCCAACCTACTTATAGCGCCATTTAAATTCAGCTAAATGTTCCTTCCTGTCGTACAAAATAGATACCGCCAAAGTCTGAAGGGCAGAATAAAAATATGCATGACTATTATTTGTTGCAGCTCTCCTCACTTTCTTTTTATGACCATCCCTCCTGCTCCATTAACTGCACCACTATTGCTGTTCAAAGTCTGCTTCTTATTCCTCTCTCATCTTTGTCTTTCTTCAAAGGGCTGAACCCATATTGACCCGGATGAAGGAGGACCACACTCGCATCATTCTGCCGGCGATAGACAACATAAAGTACAACACGTTCGAGGTGCAGCAGTACGCCAACGCTGCTCATGGCTACAACTGGGGGTTGTGGTGTATGTACATCATACCTCCTCAGGAGTGGCTGGACAAGGGCGACGAGACGGCGCCTATCAGGTGAGGGGACGCTCAAGGAGAGGCCTGATGAAACTTCAAATGAGTACCACAGCCAAACAAAACGTCACATCGGAAGTCATTGTATTAGCCTTTCTAGTCCTTTCAAGTCTTTGGCAGGTGAAATGCATTATTAACATGAGTGACACTGCTCCAGTGCTAATGCTATAAGCTAATAACACAGTCTGAACGCTTTTTTTATTTATATATAGTCCATAAGTGGGTGAATTTACTGTGTTTGGGACGTGAGCAGGAAAGTGCCGATAGAAATTGAGATTGAACCTTAAGGCATAACAGACAACACATTCTCAATTTAAGCACTGTTTGACGGTTGGTAGTGGGAAAAAGAAAGGAAACGAAAGATAATGGTTGGGGTTTAGTCATGGCCATCAACATCACCTCACTGTGTGTAGTAATCCCTAAACACTTCTTATTGAACGTCACATTTGACCCCAAAACTGAAACAGCTGCAAGTCGACATGCAACGCAGACATACTGACTTCAGCTGATATTGGACGCAAAGGTCTGCTTGAAGCCCATGTACGATGCCTGTCAGATGTGAGAATGTGTTCTATTAGCTGTGAGCGGATTAGAGATGCTTTCTCTGTAAGTGCAATGCTCTCGCTGAAAGTTTAAGATTTGAGTGGATCAGAGAAAACATCATTTGTTTTCCTCTGCTACTATGCCCTCCTTTTTTTAAACATACAAAGTTAAGAGATTCCTGCCAGACTTTGGGCTGAAATTGAATTTTAAATTTAAATGAAAAGGATAAAAATGTTCCCACAGATAGTTGGACGAAATAAAAGTTGAATGATTTAGGACTAGACGGCACTGAAAGGTACAGTACATTACTGACTCAAAGTTTGAATTGTGAAATGACTCAAGGTAAAATCAGTGCTGTTTCCATTAGCATCTATTGAAAATCCTCTTTACCATGCATCAAAATCGTCTGCTCAAATAAAACTTGACCATTAGATTCTTGCTTTTGATTCAAAAGCTTCAAGGGAACGAGGAGCAAATGTCACGTGTTGGGAACGTGGAACTGGACCCAAGCGCAAGTGGTGAAGGTTATAGTGAGGCAGGAGCGAGTTAGAAATAATATTTAATAATTAAACAAACAACAGAATCACAACAGAAAGAGTCACCGAACCGGGAGAAAACAACAAAATCTAAATGTCCAAAGGGAGAAACCAAACTAGCAGAAGTCCACAAACATGAGTTAAAAAATCGAAACAAGTAGAGTCAAGAGGATGAGGAGTTAAATGAGCTAGCTAGCGCACAGAACGAGAGACCGAAACAAGGAGAGCCACGAGAACCAGGAGTTACCATGGGGAACAAGAAGAGTCCAAATCTCAGGAACTGGAGGAACGATCACCGGGAAAGGGAAACAATGGGAGAAACGCAGAGACTGGAAGACACGATCTGGCACACGTTGCTGGAGTCCAGGTGTTTAAGTACTTAGGTGATTAGGGGTTCATTGGCTCCAGAGGAACAGGAAGGGAGTCGGAAGAAACCAAAACATGACTCAAGGGACAGAACAGGAGCAGAGTCATGACAGGTATTTAGCAGTGTTGCTAGACAGACTGCGATGCTTTGGTTATAAACAGACACTGCATTTCAGGATTCTACTGCACGCCTGCTCTGCCTTGGACGTAAAGCCATAGCGAAGCCTGACGGGTGTAACTGGGGTTACAATATGTAGCCTTGGGTTTATGTTGAGCAGTCTTTCTTTTCAACAACATTTTTCTTCTTTTCCTGATGTCTTGATCCAAACAATTTAAGATGCTAGTTCTACACGGGTCCTCTGTAGCTTTTAAAGTTATTTATTTATGTATTTTATTGTTGTTTATTATTAAACATTTACTCGCTGTTAGTGGAGCTTTTTCATTTGGCACTACGGTATGTCTTTCTAGGCTTACCATCATAAATATTCAAATATATCCATGGGGAAATTCATTTAGCCTCCATTGTTGCACACATTGACACTTCTGCCAGTGAATTTGATGCTGCTGTTAGCATCTCTGTTAGTTGATGAATCCAGATTAGCTCAAATGTGCAGCCACAAATGTACCACCAGCTACACGCGTGCAGCATGGTGACATTACGCAACAGAGAACGTCTTCACTGATGAAAGACTCACTGCCGAGGCTTGATTTAGCAACGTTCAGACGAATCCTCCATCTTTTCTTCTTAAAGTGATCAATAAAACGGCCAAAAAAAAACTGTCTCTGTCATGTCAAATTCTATTAAATCAGAAGCGGTCAGCCCCACTTTCATAACAAAAGCAAAGTCTTGCATCATTCACATCAAGAAGATTACCATCATTTTGTTGCCATGGCAGCACAGCCGGTCCTGCGTGAACATGAAGGCGCACAACAGAGGCGGCTCTCTGTCGCTGCTGAGAAGCGCCAGCCCAGTAGTTTCAAGCTGCCCTTTTCCCTGTTGTCAGGTCACTCGCATTCAGATGAAAACATTAATTTCATAGATGTCAACTAACACACTGTTTCAATAAACAGTTCTTCTTTTACATAACCTTCCCGGCAGCGAGATGAGATTCATGACCTCCATCTGACCCCTCCTAATCCTCCTGATCAAACACAGAAACGCTCCGATCACAGCGGGAACACGGTGAAAAACCAGGCCCGGGAATATAATGTGACAAGCAGTTTGTGGCGGGGCAAGAAGGACACCTTGACCGAAGTGAACCTGCTTCACTTCAAAACACAATTCTCTGTTTTTTTTCTGTTTCTGGAAGAGCCAGCAGTGGGAGGTCAAGGTAGGGCCGGCACGATCAGCTAGTGCTTTCCATCTCCTCAGTATTCATGAAAGTGCTACTGACTCCAACTGCTGCTGTTTGCTTGGCGCGGCGTTGCTGCTGTAAAAATCGGCAGTTTGGAATGAAAGATAAACAGACTGACGGATGAAACAGAATGTTAGCGAACTGGCGTCAAGAAAGTTCTCTGAAGTCGGGAGAAGTTTGGTGTCTAACCTCATAAAAATGAAATACGTTCAAGGAATTGACAATAAAGAATTGTGAGATGTTTAAAAGGGAGTCAATCTCCAGAAATAAATTGCTCAAATGGCTGGAATCCATGAGGACATGACTGGAAAGAAGGCAGGACGACCAGAATGTGTTCTCTGAGGCTAAAGGGAAACAAGTTTAAGCTTGGAAATCAACTCTAGTTATGGTCAACATTAACAAGTTTTTCGAAAAACAAGTCAAAAAGTTGGTTGAATTTGAACGATCGTCTGCCATCTGAGGTTTCTGTTGGTTTTGTCGATATGTCGGTGGAGGAGTGCAAAACACATTTAGAAATAGCGAAACACATTCCCAACATATCAAACTAATTTACTAACTTCTTTGGAAAATTATTTTTTTCGTGAGTTAGTAAATGTGCTTTCACAGTTTGTCCTTCTCACAAATTTGTCCTCAGAGTTTGTAAGTATATTTCCAAGTTTTTACCAACTTAGGAAAATAAATGTTTGCTTTCTAAATTTGTTTGAAATGTTGTAACTGAGTTTCAAAAGTTTGTAAATTTTGCTCTTCTCAGCCACCGTAGATATTTTGTTGCATTTGCTACACAGTGACATTGCTAGTATCTGCTCAGGAGGACCATTACGGAGGACTGTGCGAGGCGCTATGATCTTCTACTGAAACCTGCTGCTTGCTTCTGGCTATACACAGATCACATCAACTTTTATATGAAGACAGTTTCAAAATCTAACAATAATAGATGACATTCTTTTGAATCAGACATTCCAAACATTCCAGTTTCAGACTCTGAAACTGATCCCCAGAACGTGAGTTGTGACATGGAATGCAACAAAGTACAGGTTATTTTTCTCTGAATGCTGAGAATCTACCAATCTATCCACCTTCATGGTCAACGTATGAATGGAATTAAACATGAAAATTGAAGTAGCAAAAATAGGAGTCATTTACTGAGAGTACACATGATGAATGGTTGAGATTCAGCTGGCTGGAAGGCAACAATATTGCGTAATATTATTTTGCTAGTGTCCTATTATGACAATAGTTACAACTCAATTATTATTTTAACAAATATAGTAAATATTGCTTTTCAGAAAAAGTAATATACATATACATACATTATACTGTATAATAAAATGCATGTAATCGTGTGAAAAATAAAAATAAAAATATTGTTAATATATATATCTAGCGCCAAGAAAACTTTTGGTATCCATTTCTGAGCAAAATATTAGGTGTAGCAAGCTACTGATACACAAATGTCTAAGTAGTTCATTTATGGTAATATAGATTCCCTTTTCTAGTCTGTAACCATGAGATTAGATTTTTATTTTTTCATTGCTGTAGTCTTAGGTTTCAACCGGAATGTGTGCGTTGTTCAGCCGAGCAGGGTCAGCCGCTATTCAGGACAAGAGGAAGGACGTGGAACACAACTGTGAGATTGCTGCGTCAGTCTCTTTATCTACACCGTGCCAACAATGGCACGAAGAAAACCTTCCTGTTCGTGAACTTGGAATTAAAACGTGATAGTAAAAGGGTACATCAGGCCGGTAATAAAAGAAGTCTGGGACAAATAAGGCCAAGTGGTAGTTAGCATTACGCTGAGCGATAAAACTTTGTCAAAACAATGAGTCATTCACTTGCGGAGGTTTTCGCTGCAAACTTTGAGAAGATATTGAGAGAATTTGGAAGTTTCTCCATTGTTAGCATTGATCTGTTTCCCCAACTCTTAATGGAAACATAAGCAGCTTTGACTTCCACTTATAAGCTGCGGGAAAATCATTTCTGCCTGCCTCTTATCGCCACGTAATTCTGATATTTGACTGTCCTGATGGCAAAACACAGAATCGGAGAAATCCATTCTTGCCAGTGTACACAGGGAATGAGTGGAGGTGCTGTCTGCATTTATTAAAAATGTGCGTCGAGAGGATGTCTGCATAATGTTGAGCGACAGGAACTGATCTAGCTGCAGTTCGTGACAAGCAAGAATGTGTCATCGGCTTCGGAAATTAATAGAGAAGTGATTCTATGTTGGTTTGTTTGTCAGATTTTGAGTTGAGGCCTCCGATAGTTATTAGTTTTGGTTATACATTGCGATATTTTGGCCGACCAAGTGTGTCTCCCGCTCTGTGTAGCTGAGATATTTCATAGCATTTTTATATTAGCTGTGTTTCCTTTGGACCTTTTTTTGTGCAATGACGTTTAGTGAATATATGAGTTATTATACTATAGTTTGCTATTTATTTTTACTGCCAGATTGGCAAAATATCAGAATGGCCTGCATGTCTGCTTTTTTATTTAATTATTTATTTGCGATTCTTTTGTCTTGTCCAATGTATTTTCTTAATATTTTTTATCCAAAAAATGTGACAAATATAAGTTATACTAAATTATATACCCCTCGAGTGTATGACAATCCTTATATTTTGGATCAGATTCCTCTAGTTTAACCATGTCCTCTGTCATCACAACAATTGTAATTATACAGTAATACCACACATAAGCTGAATAGGTCAAGTCAGTCAAAGTAAGCTACTGATTCCCACTGATACTGAAACATCGCCATTTTAATCAGCTCCTCATTCACTATGTGGAGAGTGGATTCCTTTTCAGAATTATTACACCATCAAACAGTGTTGTTGGACCAATAAAGCCACAGTCTTTCCTGCAGCCACACACTCCTGGAGAGCAAACCAGATGGGCAAGACATGCAAACTAAACCCACCTAAACACAATAGGGTGACGATTGCACAGAGATGTTTACCATGTTTACTTGTTTTGGTACAAAAAAATGATGGAATGGCCCTTTCTTTTTCCACGTTTTATCGCTCAGGACTCCAGCTATGATCGGCTGCTCCTTCGTCGTGAACCGGGCCTACTTCGGTGAAATTGGCCTTCTGGATCCAGGCATGGAAGTCTATGGTGGCGAAAATATTGAGCTCGGCATGCGGGTAAGACCCTCTTGTTGTCACTGAGGATAAGATACTGTATCTCGTGGCTTGGTCAGATTACACCATCTTTATGACAGCACTTGTGCCGCATGTCGTCACGGCAACAGTGTCATCAAAGGTGTTTCACTGTATAGTGGATTCTCCGCTGGCTGTCGCGACTGCAATCCTCGGTGTGGAGTACAAAGAGGAGCGTTGGCAGCAGGGTTTGCTCACCGGGTAACTGCCATGACTCCACTATCTCTTGCCAACATCGCTCCCTTTTCGCTCATCCGTGATAATCTCTCGACCACACATCATACAGATTTGGATCATGGGGCCACCTGCCCTTCAGCCTGGGCTTCTGTGACATGGGTGTGATATATCCATGGCGACAGCTGGTGAATGACTTCCTGGGACTTCACATTAACAGTTGAATCTCCATACAAAGGTCATTGAAGGTTGCCTCAATGGAAGGTCGGGAAATATGTCGCATTAAAAGACTGTCTTGCGATGTCATGCGCAATGTTTTGAAATCTGATCCACTGATTTAAACGTGTTGGTCACGACAAATTTGGGCCAAAATCGGGCGAATATCGTAGTCTGACCGTGCCACAAACAACGTATAAGTGTACTGCGGAGACACAGTTTGAACTCTTGTAATTTTTCTTATACACATTAGCGTTGATCTGGTAAGTAGACGGGAACTTGGTCAGAGTGGAAACATTTGTTTCTGATGCACCACCTGAACAATTCACTGTTTCCACACTGAGTCTGTCTCGACTCATCCCTCAGGGAGTCTAGCTACACTGCTACAAGTTCGCTCCCGCTCTGTTGTTTCACTCATAAATGAGGTGCCAAAATACTGGGGGGGAAAGTATCAAAATATTTGGCTTCACACTTGAAGATGCTGGTCATGCAACCATGTCACCTACAATGAAATGTTCTTTGCACCTACATTGAAATATTAATAATATCACTGCAAACGTGTGGAGCCCCTCTCAGACATGCTGCGTCAGACATAAAGGCCACATGAGTGCCAGAACACCAATATTTTCCAGGTAATGATGGTCATGTTCAGAGAGATTTAGAGAATCTATATTCATTGTTAGCCACAGCTTATGATTTTTCTTCCCTCGCAGCCTTAAGGGATACAGCTTAAGATACAAACCCCAGGGGCGTCAACAGAAGCCGTGATTACACTTTGCAAAGACAGAATTTCTCAGATGAAAAAAAACGCAAATCTTCAGCAGAGCCAAAGGCCATAAAGCCTGTGTACAGAAAATGTAAATCTCCTCTGCTGCTGCTTTCAGTTGAATTTAACGCTTCAAGAGAGCAAAAGGTTTGGTTGGAGAATTGGTTACCGTTTAAATTCAGAAAATGTTCCTTTCCACTCATGTGGAACCATCTTGAATTGAAAGCTACTTCTTGGCTTATTGGAATGAGAAATGCTTGAGAGCTCTCAGACCTTTATTTATTACCATCCAGTCATTCTTCTCAAGATCTCTAGATGGTTTCACTGTAACCTCAGAATGGGCTGCTGACTTTGAATAAGCACCTGAAATGAGGCTATAGCCATGAGTGTTCGTATATATATATATATATATATATATATATATATATATATATATATATATATATGTATAGTATATTAGTCACAAGTTAGGTTTTTGTTTGCCCATTTATAGTATCACTACTGTTTTTAATTCTCATAGATATATTATATTCATTTGAAAACGTTGTTGTCTGCTACTGCAATGTCGCTAATAGAGACTCACAATTAAAATGATTAATTGAAGTAGAGATTTAATGTAGTATGAATTAGAATTATTGCTGTCAATAGATTCAAATTCAAAATCTGAATTAATCGCACTGAGGCTGAGTTAACTCACGATTAATCGCAAATTAATCGCACATTTTGTATCTGTTCTAAACATTACTGAAAGGTTTTTTTTTGAGTCAGCACAAGAGGTAACAATTCATTCTTCATGCAAATGTGTTAACAACCCAACATAAGAGATACTGTCCAGAACTTTCTTTAAAATAAGCTTTAAAATTTCTTTCTTTAACATAAGAGGCGCTGACAAGGTTCATAAACATGATACAAGCATAACATTCTAAGCATTAATGGATCCTCTTGTGATAAACAAATCTTCTTTGATTCATTTCGAGTTAACTCACCTTTAGTGCCATTAAATCAGATTCAAATTTTAACCGATTGAAAAAGTAAAATAAAATAAAATAAACATGTGCCACATCACACAGTGTGATGTCATAACCAAAACACTCAAATGACAGTGAGCTACTGGACAGAACATTTTAAAACTTTCACACAGTTAACACAATTAATTCATTACAGCCACCAAATTAATATAATAACATTATAGAAAACTATTATAGATCACTGAACGGTACAGAAGACAGGAAGCGGTGGGTAGTATTTAACTTCTCACTGTGTTGACTCCGTATTTGATGGAGTTTGACGCCCGCCGTCAAAGATGTGAGCTAGCAGGGCCAATAAACCATGTAGTGGAACAAGAAGAATAAATAAGATCGTTTCACACATGAGCAAAATACAGCTGTGTCATGGTGTTCAATTTTGTTTTGTTTTTTTTCAGCTGCCCATATCACTAATTTATGGAAGCCCATTTCCGCCAGGTAAAAAAAAAAAAAAAATCTTGGAGAAAACCAAGCAAAAAAAAAAAATTACCAAGCAAAAAAAATAAAATAAAATCACCATAAAAAACAAATCAAAAAATTCTTTTTTTTTTTTTTGCTTGGTCATTTTTTTTTTTTGCTTGGTTTTCTCCAAGTTTTTTTTTTTACCTGGCGGAAATGGGCTTCCATTCTAATTCGATACATTTCCTGGCTGCTCCTGATTCATGCAGTAAATAGAATAGCCTTCTATGACGGGGAACACAATACCGTCACAAATGCAATTACCTCCTCCTCCTCCTCTTTGCCTTGTTGGAGTGAAATGAAACACATGGCATTGAAAAAAGTCCATTCAGCACATGTACAAGCCTGAACAGGTCTGCAGTCATCAACCTCCCTCAACCATTCATGCTGTACAGCCGCTAATGGAATGGAGATGGGCTTTTGTGTGAGTGGAGGGCAATTACTCCTCAAAGGCAGCCGAGGTTCTGGCAGCTCATTGTAGTACGCGCCGAGCAGTTGCCGTTTGGGATCGGCTTGATTGACGTGAACAAGTTCAACAATTAGCCAGGGCAGTTCATGATAACCGAGCCTGCCGGAGATCATCAGACTACAGGGGGTTGATGAAAGGCACTGTGCAAAGAAAGGTTACGACGTGTTTCTAATTTACTATTTATAATTTACTGTAAGCTGTGGCTTGTAAAATGCCTGCAGCATCCGGAGCACCGGGGTCGTTCATGAGTAGACAGCAAGCGGCGGTCCCCCTCATCATTAGTTATTACAAATAAATAAATGTTCATTAACATGAAGCACCACACACTGAACTGAGTTACTGTGGTTTTATTCAAACGATTAGCTTGTCTGCGGCTGAGTGAAGCTGAAGACGCCACATGCGAAACTCATCGCTTCCTTAGAGAAAGTCACTTGACCATGTGGTGATTCATGTTAACCATATGATGTGAGACGACCCTTTAGTCGACCAGCTATCTACAGTATTTACATATATATATATATATATATATATATATATATATATATATATACACACACACAGTGGCACCTCGTAATTCAAGAGATTTTTTTTATTCGGATTTCGAACGAAAATCCAGAACTCAAATGCCCCCGAAAAAAGATGGAAAAACATAAGGTGCGCGGAGCGATCAGCTGACGCATGACGCGTTTTGTTATTGTGTATAACGCAGCCTCTGTATGCAGACGTGTCCCGTTAGCTCCATTTACTGACTGTTTTTTCTTCATATTGAGGTGTAAAACCTTTCCTGTCTCCACACTGGACCGTGGTAGAGTGTCACAGGGGAGGTGCTGGAGCGCTCACTCCAGGGTTTGATGTCCTGTTGTGGGCTGGAGCTGGGACAGGGATGAGGCCAGTCTGGGACAGAGCGTGACTTGGTTTATGACTTTGTCACAGCCAAACTGCACAGAAGCGCACATTCAGAGCTGGACACGCACCGGGCACCTCTTCACTTCTGGAGAGACGTCACTCACTCAGCAACCCCTCCCACATGCAGCGGCCACACACATAGAGGAACAGCCACCTGCAGCAGACACTCTACATTCACTCCTACAAAAGACTATTTTAAGGCTTGGAACGCATTGTTTCTTTTTCCATCCAGTGTAATGGGAAAAATCGATTCAGATTTCGTACAATTCGCTTCTCGAACGGCCGTCTGGAACGGATTGTGGTTGAGAACCGAGGTACCTCTGTGTATATATTTACTATAAGCAATGAAAAGTTTCAACCAAATTCTCTGCTAAAAGAGATCAGACCAAATTCCACATTGATTTAACGCTCTCAACGTAATTTAAGTCATCTCTTATCATTTATTCTTCTTATTATTATTTATTTATTTTCGCACCTAAGTGCAAGAGGCCTGATTTAGAAGAAGAATGATGAAATGCCATCTAAAGTTTTAATAATGGTGCAGCATTTGCTAATTTGAACTGTTAGCTTAAAGCTAAAACAACTAACTAAACAAAGTGTCCATCAGGAACAGTTTTTGCAAGGCAAACTGATTCAGGCTAAAAGAAATAAAAATAAAAATAAAAAACTTCCAGAAATCTACCTGTAGGATCCTGGAATAAGGGCTAATAGTGCATTGCCTACAATCATGTTGACTATAAGATGAAAGCAAACAGTTCAACAGCGGATGAACACATGATAAATGTGTGTCAAAATACATGTATTGTCAAAGGACTGAAGGCAGCAGACTTTAATTTGTTTTGCAATTTACGTTGTAAATCAAATAACTTGTATGCGACACATCAATTTTCTTCCTTGAAATGACTTTAAATGTCAGTACCGTATTTTTATATATCATTTCATTTTACCCCCAAACAACAATGTGCCTTATAATCTGGTGCGTCATATATATGCATTCTTTCATTTTCAACTTTCACATTTACCATATGAATTCACAGACACTTAATTCACATCAAGATGTTCAAAATCTTTGCGCAGAAGTTGCTGCCATTTCTGCCACCACCACTGCTGCACCCATGCCCTATTTTTACTGCTTATCTATGTACAAAATCTATTTTCTTTCTACATTTAGTGGGTGTGGCTTATATTTCACTACACTCTATGGTCCTGGAAATTATGGTACTTTAACCAGTCAAATACACAATAAAATGCAGTAACAAGTAATGTATAAAAACATAATAAGTTAGACTGTCATGTAAAATTTGGTTTTACTTTGCTATTTTATTATGATAATCATCCAAATAAATTGTCTCTCATGACTCTCCTTTGTCTATTCCCCCCTCTTTCTCATCAGTTTCTTCTTCTCTGCACCATCCGTCACGCTCACTTTGTTCTGACCCACGTTTGGAGAACAAACTTCCTCGCACAAATCGAGGACAATGTGACATGCGGTGAATGTCTTGTCATAGAGGCTGTGACATCAACACCCAGAAGCCCCTTTATGTGGTGTTTTGCGATGTCAATAAAGCTATTTGAATGATAGCACTTCAGTTTCTGAAGCTGGCTCGTAGCCTGAGATCACAGTTCTTAACTCAAAGTAAAAATACAGCCAACTCACATCTCGTAAAATGCAATGAGAAAGCAAGTGTATGCTCTGCTTCCCTCGGAGTAGTAACTCACACCGCAGTTGTACTAAATAGTTAAAGTTCAAGACACTGCAAATCCAACTAAAATGACATGAAATATTGACTCTATCGATAAATGAATCACAGGTATATGAATAAATGAAGTTGGTCAGGCATTAGCTTTAGCATTAGCATATCTGGACCAAGCAGGAAGGCTGTTAGAGGAGTCTGTCTGTCACTTTAAATTTTCAATCTTCTGTTTGCCCTCACGCTGTCAGATTGACTTCCATTTTTTATGTTTGCACTTCCTATCTTCAGCATCACGATGGCAACAACTACCCTGCCAGAAAAGGCATATTTATCTGAGCGCACCCCTCACAATACGCCGCTCCCTTTGTCACCAGGGGAACCGTCCAGGCGGCTCTGTGAGACGTGTCTCATTTTCATAGCAGTTCAATAAATCTGTCACTATCCAATCAAAGGGAGCGCGATCTCGCGGAGCGGACGCTTTCTCTCCGTGGCATTTATTAAACTCAGTGGGAACGCTTTCACACGTAATGAAGCAAGGAATGATTACATATATCCCTCTGTCTTTGAAGTCCTTTCCTCATAATAACCAGGGAAGGGCCTCCAGGCGTCTGGTCATTATCTATCTGTGGTGAAGAGACAGAAGCTAATTCAAGTCTAGTGGTACCAGCAGACCGGAGTTGCTTATAATTACTCTTCACTGTGTCCTTTCCACGGCGAATAGAATCACACGCCTTAACAGAAACGCAAAACGATTGTCAAGGTTTTGGATTTCCTTGTATGTTGCTCTTCCCTTTCATGTTTGCAAATTCCATTCAACAAGAGGTTCATTCCATTGTATTTTGCGACTTTCTTGTGATTTATTGTCTCCAGCAACTATCTAGTCTGTTCAGGGCCATTTCATTTTTCAAGTGTTGATGATCAGAAAGCTGGCAGGCGTGTACTACACTCATTTGACGAGCCACGTAAAGACTACAGTACATTCAAGTGCACTTTTCTCATTCTCACTCCCAAGGTGTCGACCATTTTCAAGAGTATTTTTGCATTCTATGTTGGAGATTAGCGTTGCGCTCGAGTCAAGAGTGTCGCTTCTAGGTAGTGATGTGCGGATCGATCCTGAAATATCGATACCAACGATACCAGATCTTGATTCTCTAAAATTGATTCTCAAACCAAAATATTGATACTTTCGATACTTTAGTAATTTGAGATAGTGTATATCCTCGCAGAGTAAGTAAATAAATAAAGCAGCAAAAGGTTTGAATCAGCCAAATAATAATAAACAATAAACAAGTTACTCATCCTTGTATTTTTAAGGAAGCTATGATTAGGAGTAGTCACATACATATAGTTATCGGTATCTGTATTGGTGATTCCAGCCTGAATAGTATCGGATCGGAAAGGAAATCAGTGGAATCGAACATCACTAGTTCTAGGCAGGTGAGTGATGGAACACATGCCATGGGGCAATGATCTGGAGCTCTCATTCCTACCTTGATGCAGACGTCACTTGGTATACTGTAATATCCGTACTATAAACTGCTACTTTTTTCCTGAACCGTGGAGCTTATACAACAACGTGGCTAATATATATGGATTTTTACAGGCTAAAGAGCTTCATGCTTCCAAAATATTGAGCCTCATCACATCAAACCGTTGAAATCACAGGTGTTCTCCTGGAGGACTGGAGACGAGAAGAAGCAACTGAGACCGGCGGTGGTGTCGGAACTTCGGACGCACGAGCGAAAACAGTGCATTTTGACCGTAATGTCCATAAAATATGTTTCATGTTCAGGACATTGTCCAGTTTGTTTCATGGGCCAGTCTCCATACTGGACCCCATTTTCAAAACTAGTTTAAAAGTGATCCTCATGCATTTTTAAGCCGGGTGCACCGCTGACCTTCCTACGGCGCAGACAGCACCACTGCACCCACGGCTTATAGACTGCTGTGGCTTTTGTATGAACAGGATCAATTTTCCTTCTTAAATTTAGTGCGTACGGCTAATATTCCGGTGCACTCCATAGTCCAGAATTTACGGTATATAGCAGTTTATGTGGCTCTTTCCTTTCTCCCCATAGTCGGCACTTTATTTACCACATCCCCTGACTAAACCGCACTTCCACATCTGTCTTCCCTTTACGTGACGAATAATATGTCATGTAAGTGAAGTCTGACTTCGGCTTCTGACACAAAAGTCCACTTGAAGATAGTTGCTTTTGACCGCCTTAGGAGTAAAGATGTGTTGTTGACGTAGACGTCGACCTTCCACGTTGCATGTTGATGCAGAGGCATTCCAATGGGGTCAAAGGTTTGGAGCGTGAGCTCTCAGATGCACTTGGAGTGACGCACATGAGGTACGATATATGCCCTGTGACCTGAAGGTAAGAATTCAAAGCAGGAGCGCCACCCCATCGGGCTACATTAACAGACTATGAAGAGACATTTTTCAGCATATAATGCTGTATACACTTTCCCCTATATTCTCTAATATTTAAGCAACAAAATTGAAGTTACATTAAAATATATTTTTTTAAAACCTCGCAACGATCACTGTGTATTAAATGGCCCCTTAAAAATGAAATTGCCCACCCGTGTTTTCGCGCTTTGCCTCCGCAGAACAGGAACAAACAGCATAAACTGAAGGGACGCAACTACTCTGCTAATGTCAGGTTTAAGTAGTTGTGCTTGCCACATTGTATCTGACAGAAGTCACTTTTAGCCACCATTAGCAGTCACAACAGTTTGCTGTGCCTCGCCAGACATGTCTGAAGTCTGTTTTTTTTTTTCAGTTGGACTCTCATCTGTTCAGCAATGATCACTGATTATGATTCACCCAACAGCTCCACTTGAGCTCATTCGTCACATTAGCTGGAAAATAAAAACCTGCCGCCAAACAGATCATCTTCATGGCGCAGCACTTCTTTACTGAGGCCGCCTCCCTGGAAAGGTTTCCCATTTGAGGACACAAAGTCAAACCAGGACAGCTAAATTATCCACTGCAGTTATTTCATGACATATTTTCACGTCGCTCAGTATTTCTCCCAGATGGCTGCTTTAAGGGAACAAGAAATAAATAGAAAACAGATGCGGCAGGAAGCGTTCCTTCACGCTGCACTGTAACAGGTGCTGCTTCAAAACAGCGCCGTGATATGTTGCTATACCTTCGATCTGAGGACATCTGCCCGCTGACGCATGAACGGGACCTAGAAACACTGCCTTTACCAAATAAGCGCCGGCGACGTGTTCTGACTAATTGATCAATTGAGATCTGACACACTGCAGCTGCGGCGATTTGTTTCCTCCAGTCGCCTCGAGAACAAACTGTTGTAGTTGAGCAGAAGAAAACTGCTTTCTCAGCCTGAATCATTAAAACAGTGAGCTCTTCCTCACGATGATGCTGCACAAAAAGTTGTACAGTATGTGATGACCTGCGGTCTGCGCCGCGGCTCCTGGCGTTGTCCGCCCACGCGCTGTTTCAGACATTGTTTACTGCTCTGCTCTGTGTGTTCTGGTCCTCACAACTGACTCCAAATTTCTCAAGTGTCTCGTACTGAGCCAGAAGTGGGCTGGAATTAGTTAGTAGAAGGTGCATGTGGTTCAAGAGACTGAGCCTGAAGTACGATTTTCCTGGGTCATTTCTTGGACCTTACTTGGGTCAGCAGCAGCAATTGAGCTGTAATAGAGAGATATGTTTTTGACTCGCAACAGCTCCCATCCACTCAGAGCAGGGTCATCTGTTTTCAGGCCTGCCCTCCAGATGTACATGGGAAGTGTTTGAGAAGATAAAACTTCCAAACTGAACTGCATATTTGAATGTGCAGCCACGCTATGTTTAGCAGAAGGCTATTCAGTCGCAGCAGTTAACAGATCAGTACCGCATGGGTCATGTGTATATCCACCTGTAAAACTGAACAAACGTGCAGTGAAATTGAGTTAGTTGCTAGTCTAGGCAGCCAGCCAAGTCCAGTTTCAGACCGACACAATCCTGAAGTTCTCCCCATTTCATGGTGTCTTCTGGCTTGCAACTGGCTTTTTAGTAGTTGACCTAACAGGATAATGCATTTGCAATACCATGAAACATCGAAGCCACGCCCCCTCACTGAGCAGGCCTATGATTGGTTAAAGAATTCTGGACCACAGAGGACCACAAAAAAGAGAAAGAAAAAAACTCGGAAAGGAATACGGCTAATTGAGAAACGACAGAGAAAGAACAAAGCAGAGGAATTGACAATTAAAACACTATTTTCTAAAGTAAATCGAAGTCATCCTAGTAAATCCTTCTCCAATCTGCAGTGGTCCATTCCTCCATATGTCCGATTCTTCATGTGTACGACCGGAACGCGCGACTTGAGTTCCGTGAGTAACGAGTAACGGGCTTCAGTCATTGTGATGTTTCTTTTGGGATTTTTCTGTGACTCACATGCTGAAAACCATCATGTTCACGTCCACCTCCATCATGTGTTATAGTTTGTTTCGATGTTTCCATTCCGTTTAAATACGTTTGGACATGTGAGAGTTTGTCTTTCAAAACAGACCATTTTTCAAAAAGCGTAGCGGCTCTTATTTAAGCGGTCGCTTACATGTAGTGGAAACCTTTCATTATTTTGTGGACAGTACTCAAAGTAATATATCACTCAACATTGAAACAGAGTTGTCACTGACGGCAGAAAAATCCCACCAACCGCTGCTTCAAAAAAGCTTTAAAAAAGGAACCATGAGAGACAAGAATGATAGCGCTAGAAACGAATGATCGTGGATCTTGTCCTTTCACATCTTGTGAAATTTCTCAGTTGAAGGGAAAGACTTTCTATTTGTTACTGCACTTAATCTTAGCCTCCAGGATCACTGTAAAGACTGCATTTAAATTGGAAGGATACACAGTGCGAGTAAGAGGGTTTTTTTTTCTTTCTTTTATATACGTTTAATCATCTCTGGATAAAAAAATAATCCCCTGATTGAGGTGGTCTGCCCTGGACTCCCACAGCCGTAAGCATTTACACTCACCTTGCGAAGGACAAAGAGCAGTTATGAGGCAGCAATAAGCCTTGGCCATCTGTGGACACCCGCCATTCTGGCAGCCCTGAAAACACGGGCCTGCTCAGGCCTATCAAGCTGCAAATGTCCGGACCGGCTGACCATATGTGAGCGGTTCCAAACAACCGAACACATTTTAGACTTCAGAAGAGCTCGGCTGTCGTACATGGCTGGAGACGACGCACAAGCCTATTGATGAAGTGACTGAAATGAGAAATGCTTTTACATACAGGGAGTGGATTATTGATCTCTGAAAGGGAACATTTTGGCGCTTTTGTGCCGGGAAGCTGTTTTGGGTTCCACCTTTCTCAGTCATGTGTGACTTATTACCTCTGGTATCAATCAAAACAGGGGTCGATTAGACAAGTCAATGTGCCACGCTCTCATTATTCACTCGTGAAACACAACGGAAATGTACAGCAGAACGCACTGTGAAGCTGAGATTTGCAAGCAACATAAAAGAAGGCAGTAGGCTTGTGCAAAAAAAAAGCTGCGTAAAATGTTTTAGTTGTTATGTCCGTTTTCTTGATCCAACTTTCGAATTTTCCCATTGTCCAAACAGTTTCAAATCTGAATGACCTTGACATTAGTATTGCCAGCTATGAGGATACGGCGAAGCCATACCTGTTTAGCATTCACTTGCGCCTTGATTCATGACTGTGACTAATGGCTGAAATTTAAAAACTGTTTATTTTCCATCTCAAGACAACATAATTAAGCTTCAGCAAAGGAGGAAAACAACCAAGTTATTGGTAGGAAATGAAGAACTGCATGAGTAATGATGATATATTTCTACTTTCATTTTAACCCCAACAAAGTGTTCAATCGTTCTGCGAGCTTTCGTTGAAGTCTTCGAGCCTAAAGACCTTTCCCCTTCATATGAAAGTGAATAAATTCAATGTGGCCGGATTAAAACGCCTCTGGAAGAAATGAGGAAAAAAAATATGAGGCCTTTGTAATGTAACACGTGAAAATTAAAAAAACATGATTGAAATAATCGGGGGTATAATTGCCACACCAGAGGTGGTTTACGTTGAGTCAGTCGAGTCGTTCCTGAAGATGGGGACGACTTGGTGTTGCATTCTAAGATAAATGATGGTTGACTCTTTGCCACTGATTCATTTGCTGACAACATGGGGGCGGTGCAAAGGGGAGGAGCAAACCGCTCTCCGTCAATACCAGCCGTGTGAAGGTAACAGTAGCGTTTGATATTGATCCAACATTCGGCCTTTTCAGTGGCTGCATTATTTACTCTCGGGATCAATCCACTGAAGCTTAATAGACTGAGGCTGACTTGCTTCCTGCTTCATGACTGAAGAGGACATGTTTTATAGGGAGGAGGGAGACAATGAATTCTGTTGGATGAGTGGATCACAGCAGTGGTTCGGAGTATTGGTGCAACAACGGTGTTACAGTATGTATCTCTTAAAAATTTTAATCTGAATGAATCACATTAAAACTGAGTTAACTCACGATTATTCATGTTAACAGCAGATTTTGTGTCTACTCTAAATCTAACTTAAAGCAGCACTTAAGAGTAATTCAACCTTTTTGTGATGAGACATCAACTTACAACTAGCCGAATGGGATCCCTGTCATGTCCTGAGGGGGTGTGTATAAATTTTATTATAACTAAATAAGTCGAGGAGGGTGGTAGGAACCCTGCCACTCCAAAAAACTACAAATTTGCTGAGTTGTTTTACGGCATGCATCGCTTCCTCCTCGACTACGTCACTTCCCCCTATCCTCGTCGCTGAAAACGCGGCGCGAACATCTAATCGCTGTTACTGCTACCATGGCCCAAGCTGCAACGAAGAAGGTTTTATCAGAGGAGACGAAAAAAGAAAAAGGAAGCGCAACCGGACAAAGGCGCTATCAAGGATCAACATTTTATTTATATGTTTACTGGCTCTAAACTTGTCAGTGCGTCGCCCGACGACAGCGATGACGAGTCGGGGGCAGGGAAGTAATAAATGCGCTAGGGAACCAAAGTTGAACGTTTCATTTTTCAAACATCTGTCACAATTTGTAGCCACAATTACATTCATTACCTCATCGCTGTTCATCTTTCACACGCACACTGGATGTAGAACGCACGCTCCAACTGTCAGCAACCGGAGAGGAGGATTTTTCGACACTACGCGCTCGCTGGTGCTCATGGGAAACGTAGTCTTCTTCAGGCAAAACACTACCACATTAGTCCACTGCCGCCGCCGAAATCAATCAAAACTGAAAGTTCCTATGTGTTCCTTTAAAGATTTGTAAACATCATGGCCAACAATGTTTACAAGGTTTTACATTTAGCGTATTTTTGGAGCCTCTTCTTTGCCTCTGAGGTTATTCTAAAGAATCTTTCTGGCATGTTGGGATGATGTAGTAAACAAATGTTTGCA
Source organism: Synchiropus splendidus (assembly GCF_027744825.2). Lineage (NCBI taxonomy): Eukaryota > Metazoa > Chordata > Actinopteri > Syngnathiformes > Callionymidae > Synchiropus > Synchiropus splendidus. The sequence goes on along the minus strand of NC_071340.1, from coordinate 22,638,799 downwards.
TGAGGAAAGGATTATCGGCCACTGTTGTGTTGAGGAAAGCCTTCAAGTCTTGCATGATTCATTTGAATTACTCGCGAGTTAACTTCACCTTTAGTGCGATGAATGTATCTTTCAACACCCCTACTGTCTGTATTTCTTATTTGACTGCGCTGCCTTGGACATTCTATTTGAGTGGGGTCACAAAGCGACCCGAGGATACTGCTTCTTTCCTTTTTTTTTAACACTGAATCAGCCCTTTTTTAGTGACATTATCGCAGCTGTTGAGTGACTTACCGCCAACATATGGCTTAGTTATGCACATGTTTTCAGATTTACTGTGTAGTTTTCAGGCAATCTGCAGAGATAATAAAACACATTCCCAGCAGAATTTATGCGTGAGTGCATTTCATACATCTATAATCCAGTACTTGTGTTGCCTCCTTGTTAGCTCCTGCTGTTCCAGACTAGAAAATCTCCTCTGAGACATTTAGCGAACAATATATCCTGTTTACGGTGTACGTTGACGGGAAACATACAGTGAAACGGAGTGAGGAGAAATGTCGTGACTCTCAGAACATCAGCGTTCCCCGGCCCTGCTGGTGTTTGGGACCAGAGGGACCAGTCATTAGACAAACCTTGTCAACTTCCGGAACTTCATTGAAACATCTTTCAAGAGTGACTGATAATATTCCCTTTTTAATTACAGGACACTTTGACAAGCTAATTCAGATCTTGGCCGATGAAGTGCGGTGTTGTTCGGACGCCTTTATTCTTCCAAAAAGTGCGGCAGGTTCTGACACGCATAGATTCGCGGATCTTTCTCCCACCAGCTCATTATCCAGCACGGAAGCCTCAGTTGATGGGGTCCGATAATTGACCGTGTCAGATGCCTCAGACTGGGCCTGATCACTCGAGATGCTGCTGGAAGTGTTTGAAGAGTGCGAGCGCCGGCTGATTTGGCTGCGACAGCAAATCAACAGCGATACCAAAGACGAGTGGAAGTGAATTAACTTTTGATTGACCCAGTTAAAAGACTCTCTCCGTATCGCCCCTTTTATAGACGGAATAGAAAGCAGACCGTGGGCACTAGCTGAAGAGACACTCTGTGAAGTTGGAGCCAGTGTTCTTCGCCTGTCGATTTGATGGGTCTTTGAAAAAGTTTGCTCTGGTTTCAGAAGCAACTCGACGACTGACAACGTCTTCGCGCCAACAGTGTCGCCACACCCTGGTTAGGTCCTGCCATCACCTTCTGTAGTCTCTAACCTCTACAGTATATACCCTGTCCTTGACATGTAAACCTGTGCTTACAGGTTTGCGTTCCGAGAACCGTTTATCACGTCATTTCTAAACCAAGAGCGCCATCTAGTGGCCTCTAAAAAGTAGCACACTGTTTCATCAACCCCGCAATACTGTTTCATGATACCTCATCTAACCATCACAAGTGTTTAGGCCATTGATTCTTAACCATAGGGCCGGGGCCCATGGTCCTAGAGGGCCGCTCGAAGTTTTTTTGTTTGAAACCTTTTGGCTGCGAGGGCCGCGAGACGCTCAGTTTTAATACATTAGCCACTTACGGTGGCAGTAGTGTGTCACTGAATTGACTTGACAGCTGCAAATCTGTGATAGTATCCTTAGTTAAGTTCTTGTAAATAAAAAATGATAAAGAAGGTGATGGCACCCTCAACATTAAAAACTGTTCATGAAAGCACCTGTTGAAGCAGTTTTGAAAATTCATTTTGTGCCGTAAAATTTATGGCAGTACTTTCATTTACATTTACTTATGTATTCTTTAGTTTAAATAAAAAATGTATTATTTTTTATTTCATGATATTTAGACATTGTTTTAGTATATGTATTTTAGTCTGAATTTTATTCACTTTTTCCAATTTCCTCAACAGTCTGCATGAAGTGTATTTTTTGTCTTTTTTTCTTCAGTAAAATTATGAACATGACTTGCACCTGGTTCTGTTGCTGGTTGGACTTTTCGATGACAAATAAATATCTTTGTGATGATCACATGGTTTTATGTCATTTCACAAGGTTTTGGTTTGTTTACGTGTAAGTAGATTAAATATTGTTATTGATCACAAATGAATCAGTTCTATTGACAAAAAACACTGACACTGGTTTAGGCCATCCTCATCAAACATGGTTCATAGACTAGAATGTATCAGCATAATAACTGTGTATAGCCTCCGTTTTTGCTGGGGCTGAACAGCAACAATCTTAAATGGGACCTAACTTGAGCGTCTGGAAAAGTCGACCTGCAAGACCGTCAACCAACGACAGCTAAACTCTTAAGTCTTCTCCTACTGGTCAGTCCCTCTTGATCCCGCCCCCTTGGAAGCATAAGGATAGGCCCATGCTGGGAAAAAAAATCCATAGCTTCAAGAACTGTTCAATCTAAAGTGATGCGATGGAGCTGTCTTTGTTGTGTTCAATGTAGACAGTGAACCCAATTTCAGAAATGAGTCTCTCTCTATCTCCCACAAATGTACAAGCTGAACTCTTAAATGACAAATGAACATGTCAATATTCCAAGAGGGTACACAATGGGAAGGCTCAGAGGTTGTCGGTGCTCACACCATCAGGATCAAGAGAAAACAAAGCAACAAGTACATGTTACCAGGAGACGCCATCAGCACTATAAATCCATCAGAGCAGGGTGCTCAAAGGACCACAGTTGATAGGTGGAAAGGTGTCCTCTCGACTGAATGGAACAAAAAACCTGCACCGGTTCTTTTGTGAATCAGCTTCATAGCCCTGCATTAGAAGAGCAGGGAGGAGGAAGATGTACCAGAATGGTCGGAGTCTGGAGACATGACTCTGTGGCGATGTTCAGGGTCACCTCACTCTCAAGAACTCAGAAGGGTCACTTCGTGTCAGGACAGAGCAGCAGCGGGGGGGTGAGTGCCCATGACACTGTTATGACAGATATCTCCAGCTGGTTGACTGGTTATTGGAGCCAGACACTCACTGATGCTCAGTGGGAGCTGCATCTGCACTAACAGAGTGGAAACACTACTCATTGTTCGTCTTATTTTCTCATGGTGCATCACGGTTTTTTTTTTTTTCGCAACTTAATTCTCAAGCTCAGAGCTAATTAGCACAGTAGTGTTTTTGCCAAAAATGTTAATTTGCTAATCATGCTAATTAAAGTCCCCCCACACTAATGACGACGCATTTGCATCGCTGCCCTTCTTATAAAGGCCAAACGTAGCAGCGCTTGAATATGTTTACATAAAATAACTGGCTCTTTCTCAGCTGTTTGGGTCAGTTTGACTGAGATGTCAGGAGTTGTGGAATGGACTGTGAGGTCCAAGCTAAGTCTTCGTTCTCTTTTGGCTTCTCCCTTCAGTGGTGGCCACAGTGGATCATCCTCCTCCATCTCACCCTGTCCTCTGCTTCCTCTTCTCTCAAACCTACAAACCTCATGTCCTCCTTCACCACCTCCATCAATCTCCTCTTTGGCCTTCCTCTCCACCTTCTGCCTGGCAGTTCCAACCTCAACATCTTCTACTTCTCCTTCTTCTCCTCCTCCTCTTTCTTCTTCGTTCTCTTTCAGCTTCTTCCTTCAGGGGCCACCACAGAGGATCGCCTTCCTCCATCTCACCCTGTCCTCTGCTTCCTCTTCTCTCAAATCTACAAACCTCATGTCCTCCTTCACCACCTCCATCAATCTCCTCTTTGGCCTTCCTCTCCACCTTCTGCCTGGCAGTTCCAACCTCAACATCTTCTTCTTCTGCTTCTTTTTCTCCTACTTGTTCTTTTTCTCCTTCTCCTCCTCCACCTCATCTTTCTTCTTCTTCTCCTTATCCTCCTCCTCCTCCTTCTTCTTCTCCTTCTTCTCGTCCTCCTTCTTCTTCTTCTTCTTTCTCTTTCGGCTTCTCCCTTCAGGGGTCTCCACAGTGGATCATCTTCCTCCATCTCACCCTGTCCTCTGCTTCCTCTTCTCTCAAACCTACAAACCTCATGTCCTCCTTCACCACCTCCATCAATCTCCTCTTTGGCCTTCCTCTCCACCTTCTGCCTGGCAGTTCCAACTTCAGCACCTTCCTACCAATGTACTGTCTCTCTCTCCTCTGTACATGTCCAAACCATCTCCATCTAGCCTCTCTGACTTGGTCTCCTAAACACCTGAGCACATGTGCTGTCCCTCTGATCCTATCATCATCCTGCTCACTCCCAGACAGAAGCACAGCATCTTCATCTCTGCTACCTCCAGCTCTGCCTCCTGTCTTTCACTCAGTGCCACTGTTTCCAAACCATACAACATTGCTGGCCTCACCACCCTTTTGGACACTTTCCCTTTCATCCCTGCCGACACCCTTTTGTCACACATCACGCCTGACACTTTTCTCCAATGATTCCACCCTGCCTGCACCCGCTTCTTCACCTCTTTCTCACACTCTCCAGGTCCAAGCAAAATGAAACATTATATTTGTTTATTTTGAGCTGCACGATCTATAGCTTACTAAACCGACTCTAACAACTGTTACATAAATATCAGCGATGCATGGTTGCATGATTTAAATAGTGACTGAGTTCACAATGTTAAATTGAGGACTGTCTTTCTTCAGACTTGGAGTGACAATATTGTTGATCTACTTCTGCTCTTGAGTCTTACCTTAAACTCTTACTATATGTATATATATATATATATATATATCTAAATGTCTTGATGAAGCTCACTGTCCCTGTGTGACTCTGAGCCCGACCAGTGTGTGCTCGGTTATGTCATAAGATTCTTCCCCCTCACCATCGCCTCAGACTGTGGTATAAATGTATTCTTATCTCTTAACGCAAAAGTTATTTAAAATATTTATCTGTATATGTATCCTTTAAGTGCATGTTTCTCTTCTTGTTTCTGGTGTGCACTGTGAGCCAGTGAATGGGAGCTTTGTGTTGATGCAAACCTTAACAATGTATAAAGTCCAAGTCGGTATGTTATCAAAGGAAAATCGTGGGGCTGTTGAAAGTGCTTTTCTCTGTTTGCCGTTATGCATCTGTGTAGGCGTTAGTGACGGGAGTTAGCCATCAAAACCTGAAATAAGAAGTAAGAAATGGCAGAAATGAAAAACAATATACAAAATGAAATGAGTTGGGAGGGTAGGGTTATGTTCAAGACGTGGAGCGGAAGGGTGTTATAAAGGGAGTGTAGATTACACAGATGAGATTAGATTAATGTGGGGAGAAATGGACCTCTCCTGCAAAACAAAAACAACACATACACATGTTTGTTTTTCCATCCTGTGAGGACATGTTAGGTTTCTTGTTGACATCATGGTTTCTCCAGCATCTCACCCTAAACCTAACCAAACACATGGCTAACCTTAACCAGGACTCTTCATCCACTCTTCATCCCCAAATTGAGGTTTAACCTGGTGGGGTCCAGCCAAATGTCCCCACAATGTCATGCGGTCCTCACAAGGATAGTGTTTTGTCAAGAATTAGTCTCCACAAAGTAGGAAAAACAGGGATACGCACATATACAAACAGGTTTGGCACACCATCTTTGTAGGGTCTGCTCATTGCCATTACCTTTTCCCCAGCCTCTCACCATAAACCTAACCATTCAAAACAAGTGGCTCACCTGAACCAGGACTCTGAACCAAACTAAAAACCCAGTTATAATGACTAATAATGATTTGAAGCCCTCATTCTCAAAATGAAGCTCAACCTTGTGAGGTCTGGCAAAAGGGCCTTACAAGGAGGTTTTTTCCCCTCTAGGATAGATATGCTTAAACAGACACTCACACACACAAATACACACTTTCTATAAAACATGATCAACTTGTTTCTACATATTAACACATGAATGGATTCTTTTTTCTCTAAATTTATCCAGAAAATTGGCCATTTCTTTGGCGCTTTGACAGTTAATTGATGCCCATTTATTTTGGTTACTCACTTTAAATAAGGCTCTTAAAACATTGAACATGAAGCGTCTCCAAGGACAGCTTTAACCGTCTTTTGAGTTGTTGTACTTGTTGTAGTGGAGTGACATTCATTCCTTGAGTCGTGAAAAAGGCATATTACATTTCTTGGCGCCACGAAAAAATAAAAATCCTGAAGAATTTAAGGCAAGGATCTGCAACATAAAAAACAAGTAATGAGAAATGGAAAAAGCTCAAACTGCCAAAGACGAGCGCAGATACCACGCTGGTAATACGCTTCTGCCCCATATGGCAGGCAACATGTGACAGCGCTGGTTATTTAAAATGTTGCCTCTCATGACAGTTCCACTGGAGGGAAAGCATCTTCATTCCATCACACACTCAACTGAAGGTGTTTGTTGAAGGGAACAACACAGCCCGCAGAGCAGTTGTTTATTTCCGCTCTGTGAAGCTCTTTACATAATATGATAGAAACATTTATTTACATCTCATAGTGAATCTAAAGTGACATTTAGTTCCTCTTTTACACTCCAAAACTCTTGTCTTTTTTTCCAAGATGCTGCTGTGATCAGTGCAGGGTGAGCAATGAGGTGACTCATAAACCACCGATTTTGGTCCTGTGGCACCTTTAGAGGCGTTTTTCGGAATTTTATGAGTGACATGAAAATGTTAAAAAGATGTTTAAAGGTGGGGAACCCACCCGTCCTTTTGACAGGATGAAGTACTGATGTAAAAAATCTGTTCTACAGAATCTATTGCAAATCAGAGATAGATAGATAGATAGATGTATAGATGTATAGATAGATAGATAGATAGATAGATAGATAGATAGATAGATAGATAGATAGATAGATAGATAGATAGATAGATAGATAGATAGATAGATAGATAGATAGATGTATAGATGTATAGATAGATAGATAGATAGATAGATAGATAGATAGAAGCCACTGAAACTAAATCCAAAATCTACACTTGTGAGATGCTGGTGAAGTCGCTGCAGCAGGTCTGATTCTTATTCATTTGTCAGAAAAGCGGGAGAAGTTGGTGGATAGATGGATTTATGGATAGATAGATAGATCGATAGATCGATAGATAGATTGACAGACAGACAGACAGATAGATAGATAGATAGATAGATAAATGGACGGACGGATGGACGGAGGGACGGACGGAGGGACGGACAGACAGATAGATAGGTAGGTTTTGGTACATAGTGACTAACTTACTGCCACTGAAACTAAATCCACTTGTGAGATGCTGGAGAAGTCGCTGCAGCAGGTCTGATTCTTATTCATTTGTCAGAAAAGCGAGAGAAGCTGTTGCAAGTTAGAAATTTCCGAGGAGGGATGTATTACATCGTATACAATGTGCAGTGAATCGCAACAGCTAGCATCATAATCACAGAAAAACTCATTTGTTGGGCGTCTGAGGAAGAAAAATGATTCTTTCCGATTCTGCGTCACCAACAGCTCCGCTGGATTTTTTTACTCTTTCTGTTAAAAGAATCAATGTTCTCTGTGTTGCCATTAATTGTGGTCATTCTCAGCACATCACTCTTGGTTCCTTGTGTTGCGATGACGTTCTGGCACCAACATTATTTCAGAGAACGGTGAACTCCAGGTGACCTGCTACGTTGGCTCTCCTCTCCACATTCATCAAAAATATAGGCTCAGGTGGAGAATAGCTGGCCTGCATGGTTTCCGTCCATCCTTTCATGATCACTGGCACTGAGCAGCCCGCGCACCGCCCCTCTCTCTCGCCTCATTATCTTTCGTCTTTGCACGCTGAAGGGGGAAGAAATACCCACTGGCTCCCCTGGGCTCAGACCTCATTTTGAGATTAATCAAAAGGTCAGAAATCTTTATATATTTGAGAAAACTTCATCTTATTTTGATCCCCGTGGTGACTTGGCTGGATACTCCGTACATGCCCTCTGGATTCCCTCTTAATAGATGCTTGTGTTTTTTATAAATATTTCATATATAGAAATGAATGAAGATGAGTAATTGGAGAACTTGGAATATTCTTAGCTGGACATCCAGGCTGCAGTTATTTGGGGACCCTTACATCTCCCATCCTGCATAGGAACAGTTAGACTTAAAGACGTTCATGTTTTACCAAATATAAATACAGTGGTACCTCGGTTCTCGACTACAATCCGTTCCAGAAGGCGGTTCAAGAAGCGATTTGTTCGAAATCTGAATCGATTTTTCCCATGACAATGAATGGAAAAAGAAATGATGCGTTCCAAGCCTTAAAATAGTCTTTTGTAGGAGTGAATGTAGAGTGTCTGCTGCAGGTGGCTGTTCCTCTATGTGTGTGGCCGCTGCATGTGGGAGGGGTTGCCGAGTGAGTGACGTCTCTCCAGAAGTGAAGAGGTGCCCGGTGCGTGTCCAGCTCTGAATGTGCGCTTGATCAGCGGATGAGCGCCAGCTGCGTTCGCCTGTAGAGCTGGATAGGAGATGGAAAACGGAAACAGGAACAGCCGGGAGTAACAAAATAAAAGCACATGACAGAACGCTGAGATGAATACAAAAAGGAACAGAGAGAAACAAAGTGCGGACATGACAGCCTGCGTTCTTTGAGCCTCCTTCGAGGGAAGAGCAACGCTGACCCCAGTTTGGTCCATATCCATTAGCTTCACGGAAACGTGCCGAAATACAGACGAAATTAACGGAAAGCATGGACAGGAGATTTCGTACATTTCTGCATCCACATGAATGTAGGCCTTAAAACAGCGAACTTTATGCTGGCTACAACAAAAATTAGGACAAATAGATGTCCTGAGGGAGGAAGAGAGCTTTGCAGAAACAACACAGCGCTAATTTGGGATTGAACCAGAATCAAGGGAGTAAAAGCGAGAGATCATATGGAGTGCAAAGGTAAAAACCGGAATGGAACTAAACATTTTTGTCAGCTCTTACCAGGTTTTAGAGCAAGGCTGGTGATAAGGAAACTTTAACTAAATATAACCTGATAAATGTTGCACAAAGTTGCTCTATCATTGTGTGAGATTTCAAAAGAAGAAAAATAAACACACAATGTTTTTATATTTATCTTAACTGAATCTCTGGTTGCTAAGCTTCTAAATGAGATCCCACAAGCATCAGTGTAACTCCACTTCACTGGCTTTTTGTCTGAACTGGACTGAAGCCGCTTCAAAAATGAATGTTGCAGCACTAAAATCCCCAAATTAAGCATCTTTAATTCTGATCATTAATCTGCTCTCCCTAATGTTCTCCCTGTTCCCTAGAGTTTTCCACATTAGCTTAACTCCAAATGGTACCTCTAAACCCCACAATATTTTAAATGCAACTCTTCTCTGCAGGCCATGACTCCACGGCCTCATTTGCAGATGAGTTAATAGTTTTAGGCGTGAGGAAGTCGAGAAACGCCTGTTTACGGATGTTTTGTGCTTTTTATGGCTCATGTTTTCTGCAGCCGCTCCGAGTTTATCACGCAAATGGCCCAGCTGCAATGTGCACGCTGTGAAAATTACATCAAATTTGCAATTGCACTGTATCAAAGTCCAACATGGTAAGTGCTGCGTATTAATGGTGAGTGCTGTATTGTCTTAAAGGGGGTGAAATGGACTTGAGGGTAAACAAGGAGAGCAACGTGAGAACGATGGTATTTGGAGATTATATATATATATATATATATATATTTTTTTTTTTTTTTTTTTTTTTTTTTTTTTTCAGTTCACATTTTTCAGTTGAATGAATTTGGTATATTACTGAATCAAATGATGACAATTGACAATAAATCACGATGGTAGCTATATTTTTAAGTTTTTATATAACCTATTTAAACTAAAGCTCTTTTCATGTCATGAAAATATTTGGATAAGAATTAAAATTTTATAGGAATTTCAGGTACATTCAGAGTTGTGGAAACCCTGGTCATTGTGTCGTGAAAAACCTCCCTGAACAAAAGTTAGCTTTTGTTCAGGGATTCCTCCATGTTTGTTGTTGTTGTTCTCATCCTAGAACAACAACAACAAACATGTTGTTTGTTGCCACGTGTCTTGTGCATCAGTGTGATCAGTGGACCATATATATATATATATATATATATATATATATATATATATATATATATATATATATATATATATATATATATATATACTGTATATTTATTTAGCACGGTTTCTCCAACTAAAGCCTTGTTCCCTGGTAGAGGAGCCTGCTGCATAGACCCAAGCTGCAGGGATACAGCAGACCTGAAACACTCCATCTGAGCCAGCATTCCGCAGAGCTCCACCTGTTTTCCTCTGAATCATCAGAACAGTTATTCTCTCGTGCGTTAAAAAAGGCCACTGATGAAAGCAGAATTTTTTCAGTGTCTTGCCTGTTCTCTGATGAATTAAAAAGAACAGTAAAAACAGTAGCTCACGTTGGTGAAAGAGCTAGTGCAACCACATCCACTCTCTCCGTGTGTTTGGGGAGTTTTGCTCATCTGTTCTACTTGATTAATTCTCAATTTTGGAATGTCAGAAATTGGGTTTTGGGTTAATTGATACTGATAAGGATTAAATGATGTCAAGATAATGTAGTGCCTCCCTCATAAGCCATGATAAGGCAACACAGAAAATGAGTTCATGTTTCTCGGTTATCTTGGATGGGGTGCAAATCCCCCCATAGAAGGGTATTTATGGTTGTAAACTGCAAATCAATTGAAGGTCCAACCACATCATATGACGGTCATAAATTGGTGGAACTCTGAAGTGCCTTCCTTGGACTGGGTCGGGTGGTGTCAATGGAGAAAAGTGGACTCAATGCTGGGCTTCTGAGTTGGCTTTTGACATCTCCATTTGGTAGAAACTCTCTGCGAGTCTCAGGTGGTCAGGTGGACTGGGTGGATTTGGTCTTGTTCTCCAGGACATGTATTCACCAAGTGATGGGTGGATGAGGTTTCATGAAACAGTGTCCTGATTTTTAGAGGCCACCAGATGGCACTGTTCACTGTAACTAATTCACACATCATTTCTAAACCAAGTCCGCCATCTAGTGGGCTCTGAAAATTAGGGCACTGCTTCAGCAACCCTGCATTTCTTTTTCATGGTACCTCATATGTCATGGCTACTCAAGGTTGAAGCCAAGTGCAAGGAACCAGAACGCGGACCGGAACTACACGTAGGAACTGGCGAAGGATCTGAAAGAGAAAGAAGGCAAATTAGAATCAAGCCTAAATAACGTTAAGCTCACAAGGCCCAATAGATGAAAAGCACTCGGTGGTGGAAAACACACACACACACACACACAAGGATATAACTACGTGAATGAGAAATGTGAGACTTGCGGGTAGAATAGCGAAGGAGAGGAGAGAAAGAAATATGGAGCGAGGAAGAAATAGGAACTAAGAAAGCAGCTGAAATAGAATTCAAGGACGCACAGCATTTAGAAAATTCTAGGGAAAGTCTTGGAAGAGTATACCATGAAGGAACGCGAAGCAACCATCTGGTGACACAAGCTGGCGTCGAGGGGATGATATTCATAGAAGGCTTGATGATCGAATGCACGTCAGCAGTGCCGCTCGAAAAGCTGAAGGGAAAGAAGGGAGAGGAAACACAGGAACAACCGGGAGTAACCAAAATAAAAGCATGAAACAACACGGAACAGACAAGGACAAAACAGTCCAACAAAGTGCGAACATGACATCATAGACCCATCACTATATTCACCACAACAACGGACTGTGTGAAATTCTGTCTGGTCTTTGAGCATTCAGAATCAGGAAAACGTTGCCATATAAAAACAAATGTTTAATCAAAATTATAATTTTTGAAACACTAAAAGAAGTACTCCAAAATGAGAGTTATGACTTTGAAAACCACAAACTATTGAGTTAGATATAATTACAAAAAGCCCATCCTGCTGCAAGAGAAAAAAAAAAGAGAAAAAAATGTTTTCTCAGCCTTCAGTAAAAGTTGCGAGAGGCACCGTGGCTGTTGCGCTACAAAGCTCTTGCCTCGCTGACTTCATTCCAACTGTCTATCCCTCCCTGTTTGTGTAAAAGTGCCTGCTATATGAGCTTAATTAGATCTAAGGAGTCTGACCTTGTGCAAAGGCTGCTTGAGAAAGTATCGATCCGCAATTAGCTGTTAGTGTCAGGCGAAGCGCTCGCTGCAATTACACATGCAGACGTTTTCAATTACCATGAACACAGTCGACATCACGAGAATATAGCCACTTGTTTTGTGACCTTGTCCTTTGGCTTCTTCAACTATTCTGCTGGGATTTGTTTTCAGCTCTCATCGCATTAGTTCAACAGGTCAACCAAGGCTGACTTATGGTAACAAATGAAAGCGCGTTGCTGTGACTGAGAGCCTCAACAGACCGACCACATCGATTGAAACAGGAAGCCTGGATAAAGAGGCCCAAGAAAGATGACAGTACTCAAAGCCTACTGTGATCCGGAGGGTCCGACCTGCTCTAACTAAGGGCTTACCCTCAAATTGGCTGTGCCCTCACACCCACCCGAAGGCTTCCATCATAAAAGCTTTTGAGGAGATGCAGCACTTTTCATGGGCAGCGGCAAAAGCAACTGAAGCGTATTCTGAAGCTCTAATGGATTTTTAGGCCCGGGTCAGTGTGGATCCGTGAGCAGAGAAGATGAGGGGTCGGTCAGTCGATGGAGGTGTGTAAAGATCGGGTCGGCCGGGCCAATTACACAGGCACTGATACGGACCCGACAAAGAGCTGCTGGGTTAAAGCAGGATGTGGCGGCAGATGCCTTGATTTCTTTTTATTAAGGTACAACTGAGCACACACACGAAATCTCCCCGGAGCTTTGCAGAGATGTTTGAATATGCTAATTGGGCTCGGTAAATGTTTGATAATGTCTCATTAACTTAAACGCAGCGATAGCTCTAGGCTTTCTGGCGCTCAGAACCTGCAGGTCTGGAGCTGGTGCAGACAACTTTAGCCCATGTACCGACCGGGTTTGTGGCTTGGAGCCTGAGCTGTTTCTTTGGGTTTGAGTCCCGCGTTGATTTGTGATGGTAAAGTCTATTTAACACTATGTGGTGTTTTTGGGGTGTCTGTCGGTCAGATCCCAAAATGCATTTCAACAGAAATATTTTATGACTGTCTGGGAGCTCATGTTTTTCCATCTGTTACTCCGAGCGAGCAGGTGTAGACACGCGTTTAAGAAGCTCTTGATCCTCCATACATTCTAATCTTAGTGCTGCCGTATTCGCAATACTAAAATATCGATGGCGCTCAAATATCGCGATACTTGATTCTTCGATAATGTATCAATATATTTTCGGAAATATCGTGATACTTCATTGTGTGATATTTTAACTTGTCTATACCAATATTTAATACATAGATGTGCTGCTGTATTGGTGACATGTTTAATACATTTGCTTTTTGCACGCTATAGTTATATTGTTGATGAAGGCAGCGATTCATTCCTCTGTTTGACCGGGTCTAACTGGACTGACATCATAGCAATAAACTCATTTTCACATTTTAATGCATTATCGGATTCCCCCCCTTAAAAGGATGGTTCTTATTACAATATATTGCTGAACTTACCGTATCGCTATATATGTATTGTATCACCACTCCTGTATCCGGATACGTATTGTATCACAAACCCAACTGTGCACACTTTGAGCAATAATTGCAGCAGAAAAAAACAATACAAAAAATAGACAAAAACAAATAAGTAACAGTTAAAGAGTCAGAGTATCTGCTCCAGGCTGCCACTCACTTGGATGACACACAGACTGATTCGCAGATCAAAACTCATAAAGGCCAAAAAGCCGTAGCGCAAAAAAGACACCAGCAGTTTTAAAACTACACCCCAATAAAAGTACTACAGTATTTTAAGCCTCTCTTTAGTCTCTTCTCTTGGACCACAATATGGCCTCATGGCTCTACATCTCAACTGCATCTCAACAAAAGAGAGTCACCCAGCTACATGTGGAAGGTTTTTCGTGACAAAAATCTTTTCATCATCAGATCTAAACTCCCTGTCAACATCCTGCAGGGGTCTGATAGCTTGAGTTCTAGACTCGATGGGAAGTGCACTGATTGTCGTGTCAGTAGAAGAGGATAAGACATCTGGAAATGCTGAGGCCTGGATAAAAGAGACGAGCCTTCAGCATGGACAAAAAAAGGGGAGATAACACGCCAGAAAACAAGTCAGAAGATTACCAGACGATGAGATGTCTTTCTTCTTGGACAAACTGGACGGTTTAGTGAGTTTTCCAATTATTGAAACATATAAATCTGGATCAAGGTTTGCTCAAAATAAAAAACAAAAGGAGTCACTCAACCCTAGCTAAGAGCAGGTTGTAGGGAGTATTAACACACAAGATGCTACGCAGCATTCCTCGGGTACTTGAGTCTGAAATGTGCTCATTTACAGTTCAGTCACCTCTTGAGACGGTCCTTGTCACATTCTTTTCACCTTTTACCAGGGATTCAATTCACACGTGGGTTGGAGGTTTACGCTTGAGTGAGTCTAACAGTAAACCTCATTGCTTATGCTGTGCACTTTAAATCATAAAAAATACAATAATAATAATAGCAGATTCGAACCCCTAAAGTTGAATATAACCGCGAGTGTTCTCCTCGCTGCTTGAATTGAAAGGCAGAATCAGTGGACTCAAGCTGGGAGGCTGCTTGCAGGGCTGCGTTAGGTCGACTAATGAATTGACAAGAGCAGGTTGATTTGCATCATCATTTAATTTGCAGCGCGATCAGTAATGGGTTCAAATAGAAGTTAATGGCTCAGAACATCTGGTGCTTTAAGACTTTGGAAGAAAAAAAAAAAAACTTTTGCTGGTTTCCACGATGAGACAACATCAGCATTTAGCTGTTGCCATGTAACACGACGGAAAACAGATTTAACAGTGACTCATAACGGATGCAATTTGGAGACAGCTCTACACTGTATGCCTTGAATATGAGAGTTCTGAGTCTATCGACATCTTGGTATTTGAGCTGCAAAGTCTTTGAAAATGAATGTTAACAGTTCATGATAATTTGCTGGAAAAACCTTTATACTTCTTCTTTCTCTTTGGCTTCTCCCTTCAGGGGTCTCCACAGTGGATCATCTTCCTCCATCTCACCCTGTCCTCTGCTTCCTCTTCTCTCAAACCTACAAACCTCATGTCCTCCTTCACCACCTCCATCAATCTCCTCTTTGGCCTTCCTCTCCACTTTCTGCCTGGCACTTCCAACTTCAGCACCTTCCTACCAATGTACTGTCTCTCTCTCCTCTGTACATGTCCAAACCATCTCCATCTAGCCTCTCTGACTTGGTCTCCTAAACACCTGACCACATGTGCTGTCCCTCTGATCCTATCCTGAGAAGCTCAGCATCTTCATCTCTGCTACCTCCAGCTCTGCCTCCTGTCTTTTCCTCAGTGCCACTGTTTCCAAACCATACAACGTTGCTGGCCTCACCACCCTTTTGGACACTTTCCGTTTCATCCTTCCCGACACCCTTTTGTCACACATTCCCCCAGATCTTTCCAAAAGCCTGGTGTATGTGTCTGGTGTATAACAGGCCCCTCATAACTCTGTTGCTTCCGATCCTACCATGTTTTTTGACTGTTTCAAGCATCCGGTTGAAGATTTTGTGGGTTACAAATCTTGTTGCATTCACTTCTAAACGCTCTCTGAGGGACCTCTCCACCTCAAGTGGGGGTCTGCCATGCCTCAAAAAATCCTATTGAAAATTAGGTAATTCATGAATGATAGAGATCATGTGAGAAATGAGATGCCACCATCTCTGGTCACCATTTTATTTGATACTACAACTTCAGTGAGAAGCAATACGCTTCCAAGATGAGGTCCATGCCCGTCCATTTTGTTTTCCTTTTCATCCAATAATCTGGGATTAGCATATTTCCCGATAAGATATGCAAAAAGGTTATATTGTGGAAGCATTAAGGATCACCAAGGCCAGACTGAGAGAAAGACCAATTATCTCTTCTCTCCCCGTGGAATGTTTGATAAACCTTCAGTCTGCTGAGTAGTCAGACTCGGAAAAAAAATGAATATTTATATCGCTCAGAAATGCTTCACCATAAAATGCAGTCATGAATAATCAGTTTGAAAAAGCATCCTCAGTAAAGCCACCTGAAGTGTTCGTTGTTTTAAGCAATTACGTGTTGTGTTTGAGCATAAAAACCATCTATTTTATTATTTTTTTTATGATCCATTTTAGTCTATTAAAATATGTTTGTATTCCAGTCCTCTTATATAAGAAGGAAATTTAGATATTAAGATTAGGATGTTGGTAAAAGACATTTAGTGGTGACGGTTAGATGAGGCATCATGAAACAGTATTGCAGGGTTGACGAAACAGTGTCATACTTTTCACATGCCACTAGACGCTGCTCTTGGTTTAGAAATGATGTGATGTTTCAATGAATTAATTGTCCAGGTCCAGGCATTTTACAGCAGACAGTGCCATTTGGTGGCCTTTGCATATCATGACACTGTTTCATGAAACCTCATCTCCCCATCACGAGTGTTTGCTTACAAAACGTTTAATGTTTTTCCATCCCTCATAGCACTTTCCACTACATCACCCAACAATGACAACAGCAGCAGTAGGCTGCAATGCAACTCACTAAAGTAACCTATATCAGAGGGTTGCGTCTTTGCTCAGGGCCAGTCTTGAGCTGGCAACCTGTTGGTCACAGGTCAACCACCCAACTAGTGAAGGATAGATGAGGTACTGTATTATGAAAGTTAAAGAAACAGAGTTCTAATTTTCAGATACCACTAGATGATGCTCTTGGTTTCATTGAATTAGTCGTGGAAGTCCTAAACATTTTACTGCAGACAGTGTCATGTGGTGGCCTCTGAAAACCAGGACACTGTTTCATGAAACCCACCCGTCACGACACTACACCATCTGTTATACTGACCTGAATACATTCAAATATAATATTATTATTATATATAATATTATGAGTCACAGTTCAGAGCAAGCTGTGTGCTGTCTTATGTTGAGTTTGCTTGGGGTCCCTGAGACGTGTGTGTGTGGTTGGTCAAACTGGTAGCCTGTTCAAGTTGCCCTCAGCCTTACGACCGGAAAGCAGAAGTAAAAAAAATCAAAGTCGTGTCGTAGACTTGGCTAATCTTGACTCTATGTCTTTGCTCTTCTCCAGGTGTGGCAGTGTGGCGGGAGCATGGAGGTCCTGCCATGTGCCAGAGTGGCCCACATCGAGCGCACCAAGAAGCCCTACAACAACGACATTGACTACTACGCCAAACGAAACGCCCTGCGAGCCGCCGAAGTGTGGATGGACGAGTACAAGTCCCATGTCTACATGGCCTGGAACATTCCCATGAATGTAAGCCTCTTCCTCCATCCCTGCCCTTCTTCAAACCTTCCACCCTCTTTCACCTGGTCCGACTTCCTCATTCAGACATGCAGCCAAAGTCTCCCGAGCCTCAGGTCAATACAAATCCAAAACTCTGATTTCATCCCACTTGACCTTCACACAGGCGAAGCAACAAAACATCTCACATCTCACTCGATGCAGGCAAGTGCGAGAGGAGTCTTATCGGTCTGTTTTCATACCCATCACTTAAGCTTAATTGCTTCCAAGGGTCCTTGAGATGGGCTGCGAAATAATAAACAGCTTCTGTCATTAATTAAACTTGAGCTTAATATTTTCCCTAATGTTGACTCCTAATTGCCTCCTCAAAGATGCAGAGCGAAGTGAGAGTCGGGGAGCGACGTCGGATGAGCCTTGTTCACAGCCCAAGCCGCTCGCTGCAGCTGATATCACAACGCGGTGCAACATGCAGATGACATCACATGACAAATAATGTGAGAAGGCAATAAATGCTTGCAGGAGGCGCCAACAAGGGAAATATAACCATTGAGGCGCCGACCAATCTGACCGGTCCCATATCTGGTGTAATTACCAACTCAGTGGTGGAGCACATTATTACACCATGCCCTGTGGAGGAGGCTTATTTTCAGTACATTACAAAGATGCAACACTGCCATCGTGGCGGCTATTCACCCCCCCCCAACTCACGACACACTATTTTCCTGCTCCCCAACACACTATTCACACATTGTTGTTATCGACTGAGCTTCCCGCTGATATTACAATTACACCGCTGGGGCATGGATTTATCGCTCACTACAGTCCAACATTCCCCGAGAAATAGACATCACAAACAAACAAAGGATGCCATTTTGAATCAGAATTTCTTAACCACGAAGACTAGCGGCTCTCAGCTGCTCTGAACATGATTCTTTACTGCTTTTCCTGTGTTGTTGAGAAAAAGTGAGAGAGATGTTATTTGCTTTGCGTGGAGATTCGAGTCAATCACGGACAATATTTGAGTTTGAAGTTACAATTCTGGTTTGAAAAAAACACAATACAGTACTGCTGAAAATACTTCTCAACTTCTTTTTCAACATTCAAAGAGCTAAAAACTTTGATGTATGTGACGAAGAGAAAGCCCAGTCCTCGGCAGGACACACATCGTCCCTGCGCCGCTCTAAAGACAAATTATGTCTAATCCTCAGCTCACCCTCTGAGCTCATTCCTTTTCTGTGCATATATTTAATGAGCAAGTCATTTTTTTCGCTACTAAGACCTCGCTGGTTGAGTTAAGATCAGGTTAAGACTCTTATAAAGAAGAACCAGAAAAGTTCTTTCATGTCTGCATAGCAAAAAGATGGGGGTTTGCAGCAGTGTTCCAGTGCTGCTTCACTCCGACAATAGATTCCGTACCAGGTAAAGCTTCAGCAAAGACTTTCAAGACTTCCTGATTCTTTTTAATGGGAATACCAATATGTTCCAAGACAGGAACACTCCGGAATTTACATTTTTTTTAGATCCATGTGGAAAAAAGTAAACATTATTTAATGCACTTTCATTTGACTGCTTGATGACTTCGTACTGAATCCTGGATGATTATGGTGGGAAATCTCTTTCATCGAGTTTGGAGTTAATGAATAAATTTAAAACATTTTATTTTGTTTTATTAAAGATTTCATTTTGAAGTGAAAATAATCCCCCTCACGAATGTGTTGCATACAAATTTCGTCTTTTCCCAAAATGTATTTACAAATGATAAACTTTCATTTTACTTATTATTTTAATCAACTTATTTTCTATTTATTTTTATACAAATGGTCATACAAAGTAGCACTGTATAAGACAAGTTTAGATGCCCAGTGTTGGAAAAAATAAAAAAAAATAAACATTGCATGAACAAAGCCCTCCGTACTAGCCACTCAGTACTCAAGCCACCAGCATGGATACCACCCATATTGTCATGACTGCCAATCTAAGGCGACCCAAGAGCAGAGGACTTTGAATTCAGAGGACTCGGACAAGCAAGGTTAACAGTTAACCACAAGATTTGTTACAATAAACACAAAATAATACACAGACAGAAATCTAAACTGAAGGCGACGACACCAGAAGCGGAGCGCGGAGAACAAACACGAATGGAAGGGATAAACCTGAAACAGAAATCAGGCGTAGGAAATACAAGCCTGAAGCACAAGGCTAATACAAAACTAAAGACGCTCGGTAGAAGTGAAAACAAACACTCTAACCGAGGAAATAAGTAGCAAACGGGCTGAACTAAAGTAGCGAGTAACAAACACTCTAGGAAGCTAACACGCAGCTAAAGACAGGGAGCAAGCGAAAGGAGAGCTAGATAGAGTGAGAAGAGAGACTAAGGTGATAGAACAAGGAGATGAACACAGAGCAAAACAGAGAGATAAACAGGGTCACAGGCAAACAGAGCAATCGAGAGAGAGAGAGACAATCATCTGGCAGGACATGCTGGTTCTCCAGGTGTATAAATCTCTGCAGAGGCAATCAGTGGAATGAGAACCAGCTGCGCTGCCATGAAGCTGGAGGAAGCGAGAAAGCAAACAGGAAAACATGAACAGAACACAGGAAGTGACACAGTAAAAGCACGAACCATGACGCATATATGGTCAACACATCTTGAGCCTCTAAGCCGATGTCGCTATATCATACATAATTCAGAAATGTCATAAAAATACAGCACTTCATCGTTGAGGCTCTTTTGAAAACACAAAGAAGCATGCCATAGAACAACAGTACTGCAATTGTGAAAGTTGAACGAGTTAAAATGTGAAAAAAAGAAGAGGGCCCCAAACAATATCAGAATTTGTTTTGTTTACTTACTCTACTTGTTTACTTTTAAATTATTTAATTTAATGTATTTTAATTCAAAACACGTTTACCTCCGTCATGATCATGTTGTGCATGAAAATTCTCTGTATTTTATCCATATTCATGAGCATATGTTCAACACTTTTCCTTCACCGTTTCTTCAGTCGAAATGTACCATATTCTCGCAAGAACACAAACATTGTTTCACCGACAATGATATGTGTTTCACTGTTCAGAAGTTGCATTCTTGTGCGAGAGTCGGGCTCAAGATCAGGCTTCTCAGCAAGTCAGCACAGCTATTAGGAATTCTCCCAGTCAATCTGGAAGGCCACTTCCATCATTTAAGCCGAGCTGCTGGGGATCATAATTAAGCAGCTGATTAAAATTTGCACAACACAGATCATGTCTAATGAAAGAACAATGAAGGCCCCACTTGACAGGCACATCTATCCATCTCTTCATTAGGAGCCCGTGCTGCACCTCAGCAGTCCCGCCTCTGCCATTTCTTTCCAGGAGCTATTGTTCTCGCTGGGTGTTTCATTAAGTCAAGTAGCTGCTGGCAAAGACGTTCACGCCTTTGTTTTTCTGTCTTTTTTTTTTTTTTTTTTGACAGAACCCAGGGGTTGATTTCGGAGACGTCTCCGAGCGTTTGGCCTTGAGGAAGAAACTCCAGTGTCGGAATTTCCGTTGGTATCTTGAACACGTCTACCCCGAGATGCGGATTTACAACAACACCATCACGTACGGGGAGGTAAGAACAACGGACGTGACTGACATGTGTTGCGGTTGATTCGCCAATATGCTTCAAACCCTCTGAAGGACGAGGGATTAAAAGAAGGATCACCTTGTATCGCTGCCGCCAAAACATGTTCTTCCCGCGTGTTAACATTGTCGTGTCAAGTTCAACATTTCCTGCCCCCAGGCAGAGAAATTTTGTTTGTAGTTGACAGCTACAACATCCTGTTTCCGTGGCAACCCAGTGTACACACAATTAGAGCCAATTTCCTCATGATGAGTTTTAATTAACGGAAATTAGTTTTCCATTTCGATTTGATTGTTCTGAGCAGAGCTGCTTACCCACACACCTTGGTGGAGAAGGAGGAGGCCGAAAATGAAACACTCTCATGAGGCACATAAAAAGAAATGTGCAGCAACAACATGAAACAATGCGGTTGCTGTGGTTTCACAGGTAAAATTACTGTAGAAAAGCACACAGAGAGTGCAGATTTCTGTCAAGCCTGTTTACTAACCTTTATTTTATTATTATATTTATTTATTTATTTTTGTTTTATAGTATGGATAATATTTTATAATATAGTATTTATAATATTTATAATTCATGATTTATTCATGGTGTTATAATATTGAATTATGCAGTAGTAAATTGACCTTAAGATCTGTCAAAGACAGATCTTCTGGGCTTTATTATCAGGATTTCTGTTGCTGACACACAACCAGATCAGCAGTGACGTTCACATGACCTTCTTGGTGGAGGGAATAAGGAAAAGGCAGATGCCCTCCATCTGTCACTGTGCCGGCTACTCCCTACTTTCACCGCCAACCGTTACTTTTTCTTTTGTTTTCACCGCCGCTCTCGATTGTTCTGCCCGTCTCCCATTCAGCTGAGTAAATGCTGCTTCTCTAGTAGCAGCTGAGATCAATTGCATATTGTCTGGAGGGTTGTCCTGGAGGAGCTTGACACTGAAGGGCAGGGTGTACGAGATAGGTAAAGTCTGAGGAGGCTGACTTTATGAGGCATCCACACACAGGAAATGGAGGACCAACAAGAAGGAGCACATTGCTATTTCGATTCTGTGGCTATCCAATCGTATCCATTAGTCAAGAATGCTTTTATTTTATTTATTTGTATTACTGTGTAACTTGCAATGACTTGCCAGGCTGCTCAGCTGTTGCACCTTAGTTGCCCCTCGGGGATGGTTAAAGTTTTTTCTGATTCTGATTCTAGCGTACTAACCTTTGTTTATGTGTCCAGGCTGATATTTTGCAGCTCCAGTTAGATTTTTCATTCAGTCAAAGTGTTTAGCTTGAACATGCTCATGATAAAATAAACATGATTTAAGGTTGGTACTTTATCATTGCAGATTCTTACCACGATACTGTTGACTCGTATAGAAGCAGTGACAGACTATGCTCATTTAAGTCAGTGCATATTAGATCCCCCCAACTGCTGGGATGTCACTGTCTTCACCTCAGCTTGTAATAGACATGTAATAGACATCAGATGAGGTGGCTGAGGGTGACCAGGAATCTGTAGAGTGAGAGGAATTTCATCAATGTCTTTGTGAGGACCCTTTTTTCCGGTAACGACAGTTGTACTACAATGTGTCCTGTGATGTCATTGTTACGGCATCAGTAGATGTAATGAAAATTCATTCTCAATAACCTTTTTTTTCCCAATCTAAAATGCACTTTGACCATTTGAATTGCAGCCCAAAATCTTCAACACCTTAACTACTGAACACACAATAGCGGACCTTATTTTTTATCTAAAGACGTTCATTCAAAATAGATTTCTATTTTTAGCATGAAAAGAATGGAATGTACTATGTATAGAGCATAAGTCCCCCCATCAATCTGCATGTTTTACATATTTATTATTAAACACATATTATATTAACACATATTAACTATTAATGGACTTGTTTATTTACGTTAATACTCAGTTAATACTTGTAACTATGGTGTAGTTATAGATAGATATATTATAGATAGTAGTTTCGGTGACTATTCTAAGGTAAAATATGGATAGTCATAACAGGACACTACTCAATATTGCATAATGATTCATGGCTGGATAATATTCCGGCAATACACATATGAATTAGTAGTGTATTTAAAGTAAAACATCTTCCATAATCTCAAGTGTATATCTGTACATTTACCTCCCTGTGGGCAACTTTATTTTGGGGGTAGCAGGCTGAAAAGTTGCCACCATTGATGTAGAGAATATATTAGAGATTCTATTCAGACTTGTTGACTCTTTATGGTCCACAGCAGTGTGTGGCGTCCCACGCCTCTATTTACGTCCAGTGATGTTGCTGTTCTGTAACATCCCTGATAAATCAAGTGGTTAGTCGACTTCATGCGAGCTGCGTTCTACTGCCCCTTGTGGTCCAAAGTTGTTGAAGCAATTCATCCTCACGGGTGGAAGGTTAAAGGCTCTTAAGAAGAGCAAAATGTACAACAATAGATCTGTAAGAATAACTTGCCCTGATGCAAAAGA
Source organism: Synchiropus splendidus (assembly GCF_027744825.2). NCBI lineage: Eukaryota > Metazoa > Chordata > Actinopteri > Syngnathiformes > Callionymidae > Synchiropus > Synchiropus splendidus. The sequence goes on along the minus strand of NC_071340.1, from coordinate 22,615,515 downwards.
CAGTAGCTCAGAGTAGTGCAGCCGTCAGTGGCCATCACGTTGTGTTTAACTTACCCAGTCCCAAGTCTCAGGGACTCATCAAAGGACTCAAGGAACACCTTAGCCGAGTCCTATGGTTCATTGCATGAGTGCCTGAAAGGATTTTTACTGCTCGTTCAATAATTGCTTTTTGAGAGTGGCTGCCAACTTTTTCTTAAGTCTTCAATGCACTTCTTTTAAAACATCTATACACGGAATGCTCAGTTAGTGGGTCTGAGTCTCGAGTTCAGGACAGGCGAAGCCGAAGAGGGATTGTTCACTGCACCACTATATCCAGTATGAAAATATATCCGCTAATCTGCAGTTTAAACACTCTCAAGAAAGTGCAACTTGTCAAACTTGAAGTGCTTTTCAGAAGTAGTTCAAAGGCATCACTGCTATTTAAATGGAAGTTAGCTGAGGTGACAAAGTGTGGCGTCTTTGATTTTTCCAAACCAGGGCAGCTGCGACACCATCAGTCAGTCAGACGGTGTGTGCGAGGACGAGGACGTTTAAAGAGTGAGGATAATGCTGAGCTGCGTCTATTCCGTTCTCCAAGACTACATTTGACAAAACTTGCCACGGGCCAGAAACATTACTTTAACGGAGTCTGTCCAAAGATGACTTGAAAGGCTGTGATGTATTTGGTACAGTGGTCTGCAGTAGCGTGACAGGAACTGAGATTTAGAATGACCGCATCAGGACAGCTGCAGCAAACAACATAAAAACGGCATTTGGGTACTGGAATTTGAGTTCCTTCATAACAATGTCATTTTTGGTGAGGTCTTCTAAACACCGCCTTTTTGATTTTCAGGTGAGGAACAGCAAGGCCAGCGGCTACTGCCTGGATCAAGGGTCAGAAGACGACGACAAGGCCATCCTCTACCCCTGCCACGGAATGTCCTCCCAGGTTAGATGCATATTCTTCACTGCTACAAGGCAGAAGTCAGTAAAATTCACTTTTGGTGACAATATGCTGTTGTTCTTCTCCAAAAACTGACTGGATTACCGCCAAACCTAAATTAGATTTCAATCCAACGGGATATAAATAGCAGTCTAGCTAATGTAGTGTTGCAGGCAACTGTGACTTTTGTTGGCGACAGCTTCATAATGGAACTCGACTAGACATGCGTGCCGAACTTTGGATGTTTTGTGGCATTAATGCCACAAAAGTACTCAGTAAAAGTGAGGATAAAAGGGCGCACCACCATTCGGCGCCTAGTTTCAGTACCGGCTCTCTATTCTCACACATTCAGCGCTCACATGTAGGGCTGCGTATTGGCAGGTCCCTTGCGATACGATACGTATCTCGATACGATACGCTGCAACATATTGTGATGCCGTTTGAACAATATAGAACCATCATTTTAAAACATTATGCGGTCAGTCCAGTCCACTCCCTTTGTCGACAAAATAACTCCAGCACATAAAAAGAAAAACATAAAAACGGGCGTCACAAATGTAGCAGCATATCCAAGTATCTATGTGTTAAACAATGATAAAGCAGACTTTCTTACACTCACTACTCACATGCAAGACGGGGTATTTTAGTTTGACATATTTTCGCTATCAAGGTAGAGTCAGTTTACTTCATCTATCAGATCAGATCAGATCAGATCAGATTATCCAAACATTCTGCTCATAATGTCGATACATTGAACATGCATTTTCCTGCAGTTAAACAACGTCGAGTCGGGAGCAGAAGAAACCACAGAAGTAGTGGGATACAAGCTTTGTTTTATTCCACATCAACGTAACATTATCTCATCGCTTGACATCGCTCAGTATCAAATTGTTCAAAGTACAAACACATTAAGTAGGGGCTGGATAAAGGGCGTTCCTTGGACCAGATACATCGTCACAAACATGCATGTCCACCTTTGGCCTCCTGGCTGAATCACAAGAGCTTCTGGCATCTCCAGACAAAACAGACATTCCTGTTTTCGCGACAAGGGTACCATCTCTGACGTATTTGGAATACAGAGTGGGTGGATATCTGTTCAACATTCCATTGGTACTGAAAAACAAGTTATCATTGTAACCCTAATGATACAGGTCAAATGGTTCCACAACATACCCTTAACACCACCGGATGTTTCACTGCGCTTAAACAAAGCATATGAAAATGGCACGGCTAAAAACTGGGTCACTTGCAGGTGGGTGCCGGAAAACCAGAAAACTCCAGAGAGGTGGCGGTAAACATAACCTTTCGCTGAACAAGCGATGTGCGAAATCAGCAGTGTTGGAACACAACGCTGACATTTCCTCATTTGCATCCCCGTGAAATCAAAGATGATTGCTAATTGTTGTTTTCCACTCCTTCTAACCGCTCCGGAGAAAGTCAGTTGTGATTGAGTATGGGGAAGAATGAGGCCGCCCTGCCTGTCTGCATGCTCCGCGTGTCCAGTGATATAAAGCTCCTCTGAATCCTTTAAACCCAGATCCCCCTGGAGAAATAAACAAATACATTTCTGTCTCTGCATCATCAGATTACAGCGCGGCCTGACATCAAAGTGAAGAAGACAAATTTGATTCCGTAGGACGTTGTGATTATGTATTGCTTTTAACCTTGCTTCCATTTATGGAAATAGATTTTTTTTTCTTTTTTGCCAGGAATATATGTATAGTACTTCCAGGGGATGGCAGTAAAAGCTTTGTATGCAGCGACTCAACCTTCTTTGTAGCTATAAATTACCCAGAGAGCTTGCTCTCCTATTGGTGACTCAGTTACCATTTCCTTTGATTCTGACATGATAGATTTGCCACCGCCTTTGGCCTGAAATATCTTTATATACTATCCACCCAACTGGGAGTAGAGGTAGCCACTTACACTTTATGAGCCCTCTGCTCCTGTACGTCGTCCCTTTTTGAAACACAGAAACGGAGTGAAGTCCACGCTGGGCGAACAGTTAAAGGTCTTTGCCTGTATTCATAGATCCGGTGTTACATCCAGGGAACTATTATTTCTATTTCGTCCTTGCTCCTCGAAGCGAAGCGAAGGCCTTAAGAATGATTCACCCCCTAGCTGGTGCACAGAACTCACCATGAACGTAACCATGAGAAAACCCTCCCACCTGACCTCTGCGCTGCAGGTATGGAATCCCGTGGTCATGTCACACATATAAAACTTTGCAAACAAAACTGTCAGGGCAAAGGTGATAGCTTATAAGGGATAAGCCCTTAGCAAAGTCCATTAGAGCAGTGATTCTTGACCATAGGGCCGGGGCGCTAGCGCCTCCTACAGGGCTGCACAATGTTTTTGTGTTTGTGCCTGTAGCCCAACAGTGCAGCCCAACAGTAAAAACTGTTCATGAAAGCATCTGTTGAAGCAGTTTTGAAATGGCGATACTTTTATTTAGACTTCACTTATAACTTCATTGGAGTTAAAAGAAAATATATTATTTTTATTTCATAGTATTTAGAGATGGTTTAATTAAATTCATTTTATTCTGAATTCTATTCAGGGTTTTTTTTTCAATTTTCTCAACGGGTTGCATCAAGGGTATTTTTTTCTTTTTTTCTTTCGTAAAATTGAGGAAGTAAATTTAAGTAGATTTGATGCTTTTGTTGCTGGTTGGAATTTTCGATGGCAAATAAATATCTTTGTGATGATCACGTGGTTTCATGTCATTTCACAAGGTTTTGGTTTGTTTGTTTGTTTACATGTTTGGTTGTTTACGTGTAAGTAGATTAAATATGGTTCTTGATCACAAATGAAATCAAGAGTAATAAATGAGTTCTATTACTTGAATGGCCCCGGGCCCATTTGTTCAGGCAAAGATGGGCCCCGAGATCAAAAAGGTTAAGAACCGATGCATTAGAGGTGTTCGCATCCAGGTACATCCAGGTACCATTTTCTTTTTATTCTGACATGTTACATTTGCCTCTATAATTCTAATATTCTGATCGAAAACTTGCCATATTTTATGGATATACCGGTACATTTAATCCATCTGAAATACTGCGAAGAAAAAAACCTTTTAAAGTTGTTTGTTTGGAAAATGAAAAGCACTGCGTTGTAATCCGACGGACCCGTTATTATCAATAATGAATGTGTTTGAACTAAAAGCCACAACACAGTGCTCTTGGCAGAGAATAGCTGAAGCCATGTGCAGCCCAGAATAACATCCGCTCCACTCCAGGCTTGTGAAACTGTCTGGTCCCAGACTGCACCTTCCGCTGCGTGGAGACAGCATGTCCAGGGTCTTACACTGCAGACCGAGCCCTTTCTTGAGTGTTTGCCCTCATCTATCTGTATCTGTGGTTGAGAAACATAGCCCAAATGAGGAGAACAGGCATGAAAACACGCTTCAAAACACGCCTGCATTGTCACAGCGATGAACCGTGAACATGCAGACTGATAAACATTCTGGAAGCAACGCAATTAGCCATCTAATATGACTGCTGAAGCAAAGGTTAATAGACTTGGCTGGGTTGTTAATTGTTTGATACGCTTCTGTTTCAAATGCAGCAGCAGGAGCGGAGCTGAGAGACCCAGCCGCAGAAGATATTAGGGAGGATTATATATGATTCTCCTTGTGCCAGTTGACACTGCGGGTAAATCAGCTTACAGGAAGATGCAAACCAAAAGTCCATGAAGAATTGTTCATCAGGCCACTTGGACAACAACAGACTGACTTTTGAGAAGAAGTTTAAAGTGTCACACACAGATCTGTTCATCTGCTATTGGGGTATTTTGCTAACAGACTTTGCATCGCAGCATGGAGGTCGAAATCTTCCATTATACAGATTTCTCAAACGCAGAAAATAATATATAATATATAATATAATCTGCTATTTCTACTGTTTGATAGGCTTCTGTTTCAAATGCAGCAGCAGCAGCAGAGCTGAGAGACCCAGCCGCAGAAGATATTAGTGAGGATTATATGTGATTTTCCTTGTGCCAGTCGACACTGCGGGTAAATCATGAAAGATGCAAACCAAAAGTCCATGAAGAATTGTTCTTCAGGCCGCCTGGACAGCAACAGACTGACTTTTGAAAACAAGTTTAAAGTGTCACATGTGTAGAGAGTGTAAAGTGTTTACATCTCAATCTCTAAAACTGCTTGGAAAGTTCAAGTCACTGCAAAGCAGCACCTTTATTTTAACCCAAATATTTTCCCTCTACACTGAGTATATATAATTCAGCGCCATTTCACCATTTGAAATAAGATTGACTGCAAAAAATGATGAAAATTTCAGTGAGATCTGTTCATCTGCTATTGGGTTATTTTGCTAACAGACTTTGCATCGCGGTCGAAGTCTTCCATTATATAGATTTCTCAAACACATAAAATAATATATAATATATAATATAATCTGCTATTTCTACTTCTAATATAGTATTTGTCATTTCAGAATTCATGTTGTGGTGCATTCAATATGTAGAGTAGAGTATCTATCCATAGGCCAATACCAGAAGCAAAACCGATTCCATGTCCTTTGCTCTCAAGGAGGAGTCGTTCCTCTTCTTTTTGTAAGTGACTCACAACTCCAAAGAGCAAAGTGATACAACAAAACATTTTGTTGACTGTAAGAAAGTCTGACTAAACTAGAGCTGGATTTCCCACAGTGCAATGAATAAGCCTCCCTCCACTTGGTGGCACTGCTTCCACTTCATAGCGACAAAAAAGTACGGAGCGTTATCATCAACAATACATTTTTTTTAATGATGAAAAACTTAACTTGAAAACTCGACCTTGACTCTTCCAGCACATGCTCCTCATTGCAGCATCATTGTTTACAGATGTGGTGATTTTCAGGGATGTTTATGTGGATGAATTGTTTTTGTCTATGCGAGTTGTTCTTGTTAACACATGCTATTCCTGAATGTGTTTTCAAAATGAATTCGGCTTGGCCCCTCGGGTGGGCCACGCCCCTGCTGTGAATTATACATGGGACTTTAAATAAGCAGTGCACTACCAGTAATGATAAGTAGAATATATTGATCCCTCCACGAGTACAGTTAACAGTCTTGTACGTGTTCAGTAGTCGCCTGCTGTGGGTATCGCTGCGAAACACTGCTGTGAGAAACTCAAATTCTTCATTCATCACAGCCATAATTCCCGTTATATGCTGAGTAGAACTGATAAAAACATGAAGTCTGAGAGGCGTATTTTCGTGCGAGCCTCTCATTTGACTTTGACACTGGCTGAGTCATGTATCCTCATTCATAATGATGTATCCGCATTCACTTACTAATCCAAAGAGACGACACTCTCGTTGACCTGCATTTGCAAAAGGTTTGGCAGATTTTGTTACACTTTGAGAAAATCAATTTCTGCATCTATTTCCTGAAAAAATGTAAGCGCCTCACGGGGGAAAGTTTGGCAGCAGATGACTTAGTTACCATATCAATGAAGCATCCAACGAGTCATTGTTCACGTGGCAGCTCTCCAGCAGACTGGATTCTGAAGCCTTCCGTTACAGAGACGTCAGTAGCAAAGCAGCCGCTGCTCTTTGGTGAGCCTACACTGACACGCGTCTGTGTGTGTGCATGTGTGTGCGCGGCTGTCATACAGCCGATCAACCCCCAGCTCTGGCATATCATTTTCTCCCAGTCAGATAAATAATGAATGATATCTGTGCTGTATCCTTGCGTAATGGATACGGCTCGCAGACGGGACTCTCTTGTGGAGGCTTATATTTTCGTTCTGGTGGAGCTCCAGTTCAGTTTGTTGGAGTGCACATGCAACAATGAAATACTGTCAAGTACTTGGAGCGCTTACACTTGGAGCCAAGATTCACAATTTGCTGACTCCATTGTTCTGGTATTTTTTGGTCTCACAATGAGTCTCTGCTATTTTGGCATGTGTGGACAAGATGACACACTACCTGTAATACGACTTACATGTTATTTGCCGGAACATTTCAGTGACTAAAGATACATTTGCACTGAACATAGTTCGCAGCTTTAATAAAACAAAGTCAGTACAGCTTGACTGGGATCCAATAGTAAGTTGTTGTAGGAGAAAACATGAAATAAAAATGATGCTTCATTTCCTGCATTTCTGAGTCACTCCAGTTTTTTGTATCTAAATGCATGTGGCACTCGTTCCTCATGAGCAATGACTGATAACAGGATATTATCTGTTTAGCATCTTTGAAGCACAACCATATGTTTGGATCCTCATCGTTTGTTGAACAGCCTTTCTTCTGCATCAATAGTTTTCCTTCATTATCCTATCATTTTGCAATTCTTTGGCGACACATTTAAGTTTAGTCTTCAGCACGGAAACACTGCCACTGTGTGGATGGAGGTTGAGACGCGTTTGTCGTAGAGCCTGTTTTTGTTTTTTGGGTAAAGGCTTTGGAGACACAAAAACTTTGAGCCAATAGAACCAACACGTTCACAATTTAGCCCAAAAATATAAATATATACAAATATATGACCCATTTTTAGCACTAGAAGCGGAGATATAGTTTAAATTCACTAATATTCCAGTCAGTGATCATTTTCACTTTCTTTATTCATTCATATCATTGGGTTGCCATATATAAATAAAAGTAGAAAATATTATTTATACACCACAGCATTCCTTTTATTAAAATACTATTTAATTTTAGGCTTTTTATTTATCATTGGTGGCATATTTTACTCATGAAATATGTCATACACTCAGTACTCTATTGACTGAACTCAACATTATACTTTTGTTTTAATGATCAAACGGATGTTTTGGTAAATTACAGGCAGCAGAAATATGTGAGAATATTTCACTAAAAACAAGTAAACTGAAACATTTGAAGTCGAGTTCCGCTGAGTTCAAATAAATTAAAAAAACAATGTACAGATTGTGAAATGTGAATGAAAGCTTTGAAGGATTTGTCAGTGACTTGTTTGGCTTCTCCACGGCAGCTCACGCGCCATGCTCCCATCTGAACTAGCAACACAAAACTCCCACATGACTTGATAAAACACAGCGCAACATGGAACGAAAATGTATTTTTATTGTTCATTCCGTATTGTTTTAGAGGCTTGACAACTCACGGATGGTCTAGAAGTAAGGATTTGGTGTTTTTGCAGCCAAGGATTTTGAGGTGTGTCAACATTATGAGACTATAATTTTTGATGTTGACTGTTCCATCGTGAAGGTTGTTTTGGGCTGTGGTTTATAAAGTCAGATGACATGAGCTCCTTTTTTATCTGCCACATATATCTGTGGGAGTGGGACATTTAAAGAATCCTCCAGGTCATTTTAGCTCATGTAGGACCAGTTCCTTTGAGTCAAATCCAGGCTTCAGATATGTGGCCTATTCCATTGATTTTCACTATCATTACCGTAAAGAGAATTGTTATGTAAATTGAAATCATAGACATGGATGATCAGTAGCAGCTGGTGCGTAGGGGGCGCTGAGTCACTGCCCCACACCTCACAATGCCAACGTAAAACCATTTGGTACATTTAATTCCTTGTCAAAGGAGCATTTTACTTATCATTTTTGGATTAACCATGGTTATTTTTCCTGATATGACTGTCCAGAGTTTGCAACAGCAGTCACCTATGAAATATAAATCATTGTACTTCGGGTGAAACAGCGTCCTATTCATTGCATACTGCCTGTGGGACACGAGGAAAAAAGTGCCTTTTCAGCTCTGCCACTCGGCTGAGAGCCTATCCAAGCAGATTTGTGAGCATCATTGTTGGTGATTCACACACTCTGGCTGTGTTTTCCTTCTCCACAAAGAAGAGGTTGCTGTGATTGCCGCTCTCTCACTCGAGGCAAATAACACACCAAAATTTGTTATCTGTGTTTCAGCTCGCCCGCTATTCCACCGAGGGGCTTCTCCAGCTTGGTCCCCTGGGCTCCACCACTTTCCTGCCTGATACAAAATGCCTGGTTGATGACGGACGAGGGCGTACTCCGAGTTTGAAAAAGTGTGAAGCGGTTTCAAGAATTTCTCAGAGACTCTGGGACTTCACACAGGTGAGAGAACTTTCTCAGATTTAGCAGTAATACTTTGAGGAGAAGGGCGTACTACACTGTAATACAGTGGTACCTCGGTTTTCGAACGTCCCGGAATTCGAGCAAAGATTTTTTTGCTTCGGATTTCAAATGAAAATCCAGAACTCGAACGCCCCCGAAAAAAGCCGGAAAAAACATAACGTGCGCAGACCGATCAGCTGACCCACGACGCGCTTTGTTATTGTGTATAACGCAGCCTCTGTATGCAGACGTGTCCCGTGAGCTACATTTACTGGCTTTTTTTTCTTCATATTGAGGTGTAAAACCGTGGTAGAGTGTCACAAGGGAGGTGCTCTCTCTCCGCTCCTCTCCTCCAGGGTTTGATGTCCTGTTGTGGGCTGGAGCTGGGACAGGGATGAGGCGAGTCTGGGGCAGAGCGTGACTTGGTTTATGACTTTGTCACAGCCAAACTGCACAGAAGCGCACATTCAGAGCTGGACACGCACCGGGCACCTCTTCACTTCTGGAGAGACCTCACTCACTCGGCAACCCCTCCCACATGCAGCGGCCAAACACATAGAGGAACAGCGCACCTGCAGCAGACACTCTACATTCACTCCTACAAAAGACTATTTTAAGGCTTGGAACGCATCATTTCTTTTTGCATTCATTGTAATGGGAAAAAGATTTCGAACAAATCGCTTCTCGAACGGCCGTCTGGAACGGATTGTGGTCGAGAACCGAGGTACCACTGTATATATATTTTAAAGGTGGGAGATTTAAGTCGACCTTCTGCTCTGTATTTCTGCAGAACGGTCCAATCATCAGCCGGGACACTGGTCGTTGTCTGGAAGTGGAGATGTCCAAAGACGCCAACTTTGGCCTGCGGCTGGTGGTGCAAAGATGCTCTGGACAGAAGTGGATAATACGAAACTGGATTAAACATCCGAGGCACTGAAGCCTGAGGCAGAGAGGGCGGGGTTTCAAGCCTCGCTTGGATCTCAACCTGCGCCCTGCTAAGGGGCCAACTGTTGCTAGTATGTGACATTGCCAAGCCGACGGCACGCTGAGCTCGCCTCAGGCCTCACGGCCCCACAACAGAGTCTTAAAGAATAATACGCTCAATCCATGTGCTCAGCAGTGACTTCACAGTGCTGTGATGCTGTTCGCAGTGACCCACATTTCATCCACATGTAAACAACAGAGACACGAGCGCAGTCGCGAAGCTGCTTAAATCCTTCTGTTTCTACTGTAAAGCTCTTAGAGTTTAACAGACCAGTGAGTGTTTTCGTTTGATTTCTGTGGCCGTCTGAGCAAATTTAAGAGATGTAATCACCGTCAACCTCCACATCAAAGTGACAGTTTTGTCCTGTGAATTGATAAATCGCTGCGGACACCTTGTCAAACGAACGACTGGAAAGTCGCCACTCATGTGTGAAAGAGAGTTGGGGGCGACATATTTGAATTTCAGTTTGGAGTTTGTATGATGAGGATGGAGGACAATCAGAGAGAGAAAAGACTAATAATTCAGTTTCCCTCAGAAATGCAATAGATTCAAATGGTCATTGTTGAAGTCGTAAAAAAACAAGCCTGGGTTGAGATGGCGGATTCAAACTCATCAGGTTTTCTGAATTTTTCCGAAAAAGATATTCATTAATTTACATTAAAATATGATTTAGTTCATCTTTAAAAATGATGCAAAAGCTGTCGTTTAACAATAATATTGACTTTGAAAAACCCTGGTGGATATTATCCGAATTGATAACTGAAATACACCCAAAAATCACCTCAAATTTAGGACATGTATTGCCGAAGCTTTGCGAGAATGTGTTCGAGTGACTGCTTTTGCTGAATGCAGGTGTTTTTCTACACTTTCGGAGGCCTGCTAGCCGTATATTCCTGACAATCCAAGATGTGATTTTGAGATTTAGCCATCCTCCTCCTCACAGCAGTTCACTCCTCCACCCCACCGGTTTGCGGCACCAGCCTCCCGCAGTAGACCGGCCCTGTAAGAGTAATGATCCGAGTGCCTCTCGAAAGCATCGGTGTGCCAGATTGTATTAGAGCCATGTTTGGTGCTTTCTGACATCACACATCAATGGCAGCTAGAAAGTTAGAAAAGAAACTCTCTCATGAGGCAACCATCATGCTCAGGCACGAGGTGTTGTGATACAAAAGTGAGGTCTTTTTTCGATGGGCCCAAAGGCACGGTTCTGAAGAGGGTAATTTATTGCTTAATTTATTGTTATTTTTGTTATGGGTTACACGTTAGATGAGGGAACATGTATTACCATAAGTAAACTACCTATCTATAAGTGTATTAGCAGCATATCAACTTGTTATTACTCATAAACTTTTGTTGTTAAGCCTGGCTGTATATTTCCCAGGAATGGTCACAGAAAGTCACTCTAAGCCGGTGTTTTTCTGTCAGGCACATCACCAAAGGAACATCGGCCAAAGTACACTTGTGCTTGGTTGGAAGTCCTGTAAAAAATAATTTTAATTTAATTTTAATTTGTGAAAAAATGTAGCTCTTGACACTTGGCTAGTTTGCCATGCTATTTGCAAAAACCTATAGTAGACAATGTATTGTTAAAAAAAAAAAAAAAAAGACTCCAGAAAGGGGCTGGCAATATGGCGGAAATATATCATGATTTATTTATTTACTTTAAATGACTTAATATCTTGAATTTATCACAATTTCTTAAGTATGATTTTATTTTAGTTTGGGGAATGACCTGACAAATGTTTTGACAAATCAAAAACATCCTCTGCCTCAGCGTCATAACAACAATAATTCTTTATCTGGTCACATTTTGGAGCAAATTTGTTTGATTCTGCATTTAGTTTTTAGCCAACTTTTCAGCAAACTTTGATGGACAATGAGCATCAATAAAGTGAAGTGAAGTGAGACGTCACGTTAGCCGCTCTATTAGTTCTGTGGCGCAGTTTCTTTAGTGTCGCGGGACCAAGGAGGATCAGGTTTAAGAACATCTCGAGGTTGTGCATTTGACCGCTAGCGTGACGGATGGAAGGGTCAACGCATCAGCATAGATCTATAGCGTATAGAATGTGTCCGAATCCATGTAATTTCTCCACATTGGTAGATTGTGAACACGTTCTCACTGTTCATGATTTCATGTCATCATATCGCCCACCTCTATGTCTGGCTCATTTCCCATGGCACAGCTGACAGTCTGTCACACCAGTTGAAAAACACTGCTCTAAGCACCACCATAATTACTGGTTATTACTAGCAAATAAGCAAGTAATTTGCTTATTAATGGTTAATATATGTTCCTCAGTCTAAAGTGTGAGCACATTGTCGATCACTATCTCATATGTGCTCATTTGTGCTTTTGTGTTTCCTTCAGTAAACACACAAGCAACCTGTGACTCAAAGTTACAGAGGTTAATGTGAGTTATGACAAGAGAATCTGAAACAAATGGGGAGATATGGAGAGTAGGATGTGAAGTCTTGTTGTCCATTTTTTACGTAATGTGAAAAAAAACATGAACATAAAATCATGTAAAACCCGTAATCTAGTTTTTTTTACTCACTTCAAAGAGAGTTATCATCAGTTGTCCATCCTTGATAGTCCTTCTCCTCTGTGATCTCCGAACCTGCCACCCCTTGACCAAGAGGCGTCACTGTCTCTCAAGCAAGCCATCGATGTTTCCTTTGGTTTCACTGCGTTGCTCACAGTGAACAGGAGCAATCGTGTGCCTTTTTCTTTTTCTTTGTTTTGTTTTTTGCTTCATCTGACCGCAGAATGTCAGGCCAACAAGCATGTACAAACTGTTTTCAAGGTCATCCATATTTAAAAACAATGTATAAAGCCGTCCTATGATAGTATTGTACTGTAAAAAGTGAGCTAAATTGGTATATGTCCTGGCTGACAACGATTAGGATAATAAAAATCATTTTTATGATGACCTATTTTCGTCTTCATTCATCATTCCTCCCTCCACTTCTAATCCAGCAGCTCTCTGTCAAGACACCGAACCTTTTCATGTTGTGCAAAGATGAAACCGCTCGCGCTATCTGATGTTCTGCCAGCTCTTCGACCACTTCAGCCGTCGTTGGCTT